>NW_027555625.1:76103092-76318092 GCF_003287225.1 Phascolarctos cinereus | reverse complement strand
TGTTGTTTTGTATATGTGATATTTTACGTTTTCTTCTACTTTTTCAATTTTTGGAATTTTAATATTTCTTCTTGTCTCATGTAGTCATTAACTTCAATTTAATAATAATAGCTACCATTTATATAGTGCTTACCACATGCCAGGTACTGTGCTAAGCACTTAACAATTACTATTTCATTTGATCCTTACAACAACCTTGGGAGGTAAGTGATATTATTATCATCCGCATTTTACAGATAAGGAAACTGAAGGCTAACAGAGGTTAGGTGCCCCAGTGATTTACTAGCCATGTGTATATCTAGTAAATATTTAGTAAATATCCAGTAAATATCTAGTAAATATCTGAGGTCAAATTTGACTTCAGGTCTTTCTGACTCCAAGATTTATTCACTGTGCCACCTAGCTGCCTTATTTAGTCCATTCTAGTTTTCATGGTGTTCATTATTTGGGTATTTGTGCCTCCTGTGCTAAGCTCTCAATTCTTGTTCTTCCTCCTCCATTGCTCTCATTTCTTTTCTCATTCTTCACTGTGTTGCTCTTACTTCATTCATACAATTTTTAAACTCTGAATTCTAATTAACCTTGCAGGCAAAGTCTGTTTTTCTTGAGGCTTTGCTTTTAGGTATTTTGGAGTTGTTCTCTTCTGGGGTTGTATCTTGGGCAATGCCGATCTCATAATAGCCCTTTGTCTTTTTTTTTTCTTCTTTCATTTAGTCATTCTTCCAGGGTTCTGCTCTGAACAAGTTAGTATTGTTGGCCTAACTGGGAGCTCTGGGTACTAAGTCTGTGTTCCAAGATTCTCTGTGACATGCTGCTATCTTAGGCTGACAATTTTGTCCCAAGACTCCTCTGGGAAACCCTGTTTTTGGAGTTCTGGGTGTTGAACCTATGCTTCAGGCCCCTCTGAGAGATTTCCCTGGCCTGGGCAGGAGGTTAAGTCTATAATTACCTCTGGGTGTCTCTGCACTGCTGACCTAGCTTGGATGTCTGGGTGCTGAATCCACAATCCTTGCCCACTCCTATTCAGTTCCTGCTCTGCTTATATGCCTGTAGGTGGAATTAATGATCTTGGGTTGGAAAGATAACCAGCTATAGTTTTTTCCTTTGGTTTCTCAATCACTACTTGTTCAGCTAGTCTTAAATTTTTGTTGGAGAACTTATGGTAAGAGCTGGACTGTACTGCTTCCTCTTACTTTGCTGTTGTGGCTGGTCTCTAACTAAGTCTAACTCCAGTCTTGCTAAATTTTTATGGGAGCCACCTTCTTCTGTATGGAGGTGATATGAAGACAATTCTTATGAATATAATCTTACAGCATTAAACAGGGTGGATTTATGCAGGGCTCAACTCAATGCTTGGCACAGTGCCTGGCACATACGAGGTGCTTATAAGTGCTAGTTGATTGACTGACTGGACCAGAGAATAGAAATATTATAGAAATTGAGTCACAGAACTTCAGACTGGAAGGAACTGAAGCAATTACTTAGTCCAACTCATAACTAAAAAAGAGTCACCTCTAAAACATTCCCTATGAATGCTCATCTAGCATCATAGATAGCTTTTTGATTAGCCAGTGCTTATTTTGGCTACTATGATCCACCTCCCAGTTTGAAGTCATACTGATAAATGAATTTCTACCTACAGAGTGAAGTTTACAATGGAACAAGTCTCTATTCATCACTTACTTTATACTGAACTGAAAACAACATCCCTATTTTGGGAATGACTTTTCCTAGGTAAATAAACAATTTTACAATAGTACAAGAAACTAGACAATACAAATATTTCCTTTCCTAGGTAAATGAAATATTTGTATGAAATCTAGTTTATTGTCCTTTTTGCTTGCATGTGAATTTTCTCTGAACCATAGCCACTTGTTACCTTATTTGTATGCATGCTAAAAGTCCAAGGTTTCCCCTCCTCTCTGAAGTTTTTGTAGAACATTTCCTCCCACTCTAAGATAAAAGATTCTCCCAAGGTCATTCTCAGGATAATTATTAATATATGAACTGGGCAGACTTCCTACCCTGAGATAACTGCCATCTTCCAAGGTCCTTCTTGGGTCAGTTATGAGATCCAGCCCATTATAAGTTTCTTCAAGGCAATAGGCACCTTTCTGAGGCCACTATCAACCTTGTATGTTTTCCAGGCTGGGGTACCCTGAATGGTCAATCATAAATTTGAAAAAGCCTATTTATGAGGTCAGGCACATATACCCTGGTCTTTTAGCACCCTTACATCTTTAGTAACACTTTTTGTAACTTCCATCCATTGCTCTAAGTTTTGTCTTTTGAGGTAAAACAGAACAAACACAATTGCTCTTCCACATGACCATCCCTCAAACATTTGAAGAAAGCCATTGAGAAACATTTCCAATTCTTTCGTTTGATCCTTCCATGGCATGAACTTGCAGTCCTTCACCATTCTAATTTCTCCTTTTTTGAGGCTCTCTGGATTATCAGTGTTGTTCCTAAAATGTGGTGGCCAAGACTGAACACAATATTCCCAGAGCAGAGTGTAGTGGGAGTGTGACCTCCTTTTTCCTGGATGCTATATCTCTTTTATGATAGCCTAAAATTACATTAAAGTTATTCTTGACATATTATAGTATTGACTCATATTGATCTTGAAATCTATAACCCCTCCTTGCAGAGGAAAAAGGAAAAAGATCTTGCAGATCCTTTTCAGAGAAAGTTGCTATAAAAATTTTCCCCCAGTTTTGTTTTGTTTTCCTTCTGATTTGGCTGCATTAATTTTGTTGTGCAAAACCTGTTTATTTTATATAATAAAAATTATCCATTATATTTCTTGTGATCCTCTCTATCTCTTGTGCAATGAATAAACCTCTGAGAGACAGAGTTTCCAGGCAATTAGTAATCAATTTATTAATTAGGCTAGCCAATAATAAATTGATAATCAGTGGTTTCTCTCAGTAACCAAAGATGCCAAGAGAAAGCCCAAAATGCCTTAAATTAGAAGTGTACCTTCTGATAGGGAACTCCCCTGACAAGTGAAACTCAATCCTGATTGGTGGATATTTAATAAGGAAGTGGGCTAAAAGTCTTTAGCTCCTCCTGCTGAGAACCTAGCTTGAGCATGAGACTCAGCACCTCCTGCAGTCTGGTGAGGGGAAGCCATTTCCATCCAGACCTGTTTGGCTAGTTTTCTCCCTCATGAGGTGGGTTGCTGTAAAGTTTAATGGAGAGGGTCAAGGACAGGGGTTCCTTCCTCAGACAAGGGTCTCACCCAGATTAGGTTCTGTTTATACTCTAACTGGTTAGGTTTCCTAGTTGTGTGGGGACCCAGCCCAACCTTGTTAGAGTGTGTGCCTTGATGCTAGGAATAATCTCATCCCTCAGCCCTATTTTTCAGAGACTGACAGGCCTTCAGAGGAATTGGGTCTTAATAGAAATAGCACGAAAAGAGTATATCACAAATTAGTAGTTAGTTATTAATATACCAGTATAATATTATTTTCTCTCACTTCTTTGGTCTTAAAGTCTTCCCTTATTCATAGATCTGTCAGATACCATTTTCCATGTTCCCCTAATTTACTTGATATCACTCTTTATGTTTAAGTCGTTTATCCCTTTTGAACTTATTTTGGTATATGGCATGAGATGTTGCTCCCTGCCTAGTTTCTGCCAAACTGCTTTCCAGTTTTCCCAGTAATTTTAGTCAAATGGGGAATTCTTAGGATGGGGTAAAAGTTGATTTGTCAATATCCCTGTTTTGGGAGCTTGAGGCTGATCTGGTGCAATAACCCTTTTATCCAGTTTTAGGATGAGGAGTTTCTGCATAACAGGATGCATGGGGGCTAGGCTGTTTCTCAGAACAAGTTGCACAACAAGATACTATGCCATGTTCTATTTTGGGTTATTTGCATTGCAAACACTAATGGGAGAATACAGACATACCTATGTGAACAAAATGGAATGATTCTCAAAATGGAGTAGCTCTGGATCCACATCTTGTAGGTCTGTTTCCTATAAAGGATTTTTCATCTATTTTCTCTCTTGTCTTTCTTTCTTTCAAAGTGTACTCTCTAGCAATCCTCTTTTTTTAAAAAATATTTTTAATTTATGGAATAAATGAAGCATTTCCATAACAGTGCAATAAAAAGATGATTGCACATGAAACCGCAAATGTGCCGTATACAACTTGCTATTCCTTTTAAATATACAACCAAATTATCACAGATATTTCTTTTTTTCCTCCCCCACCCTACAGATGGCTGCCATTAGACACAAATTAATCATACACACACACACACACACACACACACACATATATATGCATGTGTACACATGAATTATTAAATTTATTATATACATAATAAATCATTCTATACATACTTCTATTTATCAGTTCTTCCTCTGGAAGCAGATAGTATCTTTCTTCATATGTCCTTTATAGTTAATTTGGATATTTATAATAGACAAAATAATTTATTTGCTCAAAGTTGTTTTAAAAACAATATTGCTGTTACAGTATACAATGTTTTCTTGATTCTGCTTATTTTGCTTATTTCATGTAAATCTTTCTATGTTTTTCTAAAATCATTGAGCTTATCATTTATTATAGCATAGTAGTATTCCATCACAATTATATACCACAACTTGTTTAGCCATTCCCCAATTGATGCACATCCCTGTAATTTTCAGTTATATGCTGCCACAAAGAGAGCTGCTATAAATATTTTAGAACATATAGTTATTTTCCTTTTCCCTAATTATCTTCATAAATAGACCAAGTAGTGGTATTACTGGGTCAAAGGGTATAGGTAGTTATTAACTCTTCAGACAGAAATTCAGATTGTTTTACAAAATGATAGGATCAGTCCACAATAACACCAATAATTAGTTTCCCAGTTAGTGTCCCAATTTTTCCACATTCCCCTCAAACATTTGTCACTTTCCCCCCTTAAATCATTTTAGCCAATATGGTAAGTGTCAAATAATGCCTCAAGGTTGTTTTAATTTGCGCTTCCCTAATCAGTAATAATTTAGAGCATTTTTCCATATGACTAGAAATTGTTTTAATTTCTTCATTGGAAAACTGCCTGTTCATATCCTTTGACTGCTTATCAATTGGGAAATGACTCATATTCTTATAGATTTGACAAAATTTATATAGTTTAGACATGAGACCTTTATCTAATAAACTGTATATAAAAATTCCCTGCCCCTCAATTTTCTGCTTTTTTTTTCTGATTTTGGCTACATTTGTTTTATTTGTACAAAACCTTTTAATTTAATGCAATTTAAATTATCTATTTTACACTTAACTTTACTCTGTATCTCTTATTTATTCATAAATTTTCACCTATCAATACGTTTGACAAGTAATATGTTCCATTTTTTAATAATTTTCTTGTAAAATCTCTCTTTCTATCTAGGTCATGTACCCATTTTGACCTTATCTTGGTAAATGGTATAAGATATTGATCTATGCTTAATTTCTGCCATACTGCTTTCCAATTTTCCAAACTATTTTTTAACCAAATAATGAATTCTTATTTCCAAATCTTGTCTTTACACTTGTCAAATACAAGGTTGTTATGTTTATTTGTTGCTGTAAATTATATGTCTACTCTATTCCATTGATCCACCTTTCTGTTTCTTAACCAGTACTAGATAGTTTTGATAGTTACTGCTTTATAATATAGTTTAAGATCTGTTACTTTTAAACTTCCTTCTTTTATATATGTATATTATTATTATTTTCCTTTCATATTCTTGCTTTTTTGTTTTTCTAAATGAATTTTGTTGTTATTTTTTCTAATTCAGTAATTTTTTTTTGGTAATTTAATGATATGGCATTGAACATATGCCTGCCTATGAACAATTAGTATTTCTCCAATTATGTAAATCCAATTTTATTTGTATATAAAAGTTTTTTTAAAAATAATTTTCAAACTATTATTCCTGAGTTTATTTTGTCAAATGGATTCCCAGATATTTTATACTGTCTTGAGTTATTTTAAATGGGGTATTTTTTTAAAAAAACCTATCTGTATTTTTAAAAATTATTTTTTTAAATTTATTTTTTCCATATGCTTTTGAGTTGAAAATTATTTTTCTCCCTTTTTCTCCTCCCCCCCACCCTCCCCAAGACGGCGCACAATCTGACATAGGCTTTACATTTACATACCCATTAAACATATTTTCACATTAGTGAAGTTGTAAGTAAAAATTAAAACCAATAGGAGGAACCATCAGAAAGATGAAACAAAACTCAACTGAAGGTAAAAATAAGTGAGAGTGATTCAACTGCCATGGTTCTTTCTTTGTATGTGGACAGCATTTTCCATCCCGAGGCCTCTGGAGATGTCTTAGATCCTCGTAATGCTGAGAAGGGTTCAGTTTAACATTCTTAGTCATTGCATAACGTGGCTGCTATTGTATACAAAGTCCTCTGGGTTCTGCTCACTTCACTCAGCATCAGACCATATAAGTCTTCCCAGGTTTTTCTGAAGCCAGCCTGTTCATCATTTCTTATAGAACAATAGTATTCCATTACATTCATATACCACAACTTGCTCAGCCATTCCCCAATTGATGGACATCCTCTCAATTTCCAATTCTTTGCCACCACAAAAAGAGCTGCTATGAATAAAAAACTATCTGTTCTTGCAGAGCCTTGTTTGTGACATATAGGAATGCTGATGATTTATGTTGATTTACTTTGTATCCTGCTACTTTGCTAAAATTATTAATTGTTTCAACTAATGTTTTAGTTGAGTCTTTGGGATTTTCCAAGTATCGTCATATAATTTGCAAAAGAGATGTTTTTATTACTTCATTCCCTATTCCAATTCCTTCTATTTCTTTTTTCCCTCTTATTTCTATTGCTACAGTTTCCAATACAAGATCAAATTATATTGGTGACAGTGATCACCTTTGTTTCATACCTGATCTTAATGGGAAGTTTATCCACAAAATAATACTTGCTGATGGTTTTAGATAAATACATTTTGAAAAATCAATTTAAGGAAAAATCCATTCATACCAATACTTTCAAGTGTTTTTTTCAAAATAAAAATAAGTGTTGAACTTTATCAAAAGCTTTTTATGCATCTAATGATATAATGATTTTTAAAGTTATTTATTTATTATATTCTATATAATATAAATATAATTACATATTATATAATATATTATTTGTATAATCAATTATGTTAATAGTTTTCCTTATGTTAAACCATACCTGAATTGCTGGTATAAGTCCCAGTTGATCATAATGTATAATCTTTGTGATATATTGTTGTAATCTTTTAGGTAGTATTTTATTTAGTTTTTTTTTGCATCCATATTCATTAATGAAATTGGTCTAACATTTTCTTTTTCTGTTTTTACTCTTTCTAGTTTAGATATCAGCATCATATTTGTTTCATAAAAGGAGTTTGGTAGAATCCTTTCTTTACCTATTATTCCAAATAATTTATTTAATATTGGAATTAGTTGAGCTTTAAATGTTTGATAGAATTCATTTGTAAATAAATTTTTAAAGAGAATCTACTAGCCCACGTCTTTGAAGATTAAGGTGATGCAGTCTCACCCTAAATTTCCTTCATGTCTATCTTTTTCAGATAAATCTTTCTTCCATGCTTAGCCAGGCTCTGGAGAGTCCTTGAGTCAGCAACATGAGCCATTATACATATCACTTATGCTATTAACCTATAAAAACATGAACTTTTATTTTGCTGATTCTTCTAACATTTTTGTTGTTCTAGAACTATGTGGGGGAGCCTTTCCTTATCCTCTAATTGCTCATGTTCCCTCCATCCTCACAGTCTTCTGAATCTACAAAAACCAAAATTTGAAAAAATAATAATAATTAGCATTTTTATGGTGCCTTAATGTTTCCAAAACACTTTGCCCATATTACCTCATTTAATCCTTGTGACCATGAGAATTAAGTCCTATTATTATTCCCCATTTTACACATAAGGAAACTACAGAAGACAAGAGGTTGTGACCTGTTTAGGGTCATACACCTAATAAGTGTCTAAGGCAGTATGTAAACTCAAGTTTTCCTGACTCCAAGTTTGACACTATCTCCCCTCATCTTGCTGCCTCTAAAATAATAGTAATCATCACAATAATTGTAACCCAAGGCCAAGCACCCCATGGTTTAGATTTATATAAACTGAATTCAATTTTAGGTAGGAGATGGCCCTTCAAATTACTATCTCACTAATATTTCCTTTACCCAGAGTTGACTCTGAGTAATCTCAGAGCTCACAAATAGTTTAAATATAGCAGAAATCTAGGTCTCCACAGATGGGGATAAAAGTATCCTCACTTCCTATTAAACCCTTAACATAACAATGCATACATTGGCTATCAGATAGTCTTCTTTCCATATCACAGAAAATATGGAAAATATTTTTGAAGTCAAGCACTCTTTTACTTTTGTCTTGGAATTCTCAATACTTGGCTTATGGTGGATGCTCAGTGATTTCTTCTTTGAACTGAACTTTACTGAAATCACTCTTTATTGGAAAAAAAGGTGGGGGAGAAACCAACATGCTACATTAATAGACTAAATTTAATAAACAGATATTTAATGGGGATGACCATAATCCTCCATGTGGCTTTACAAAATTGACTTTACAAATATGATATGGGAAAATCATGGTTAGAGAACATTTTAGGTGGAAAATATGTGGGTAGATGGTACTTCAATTTCAATAAGCATCAATGCAATACTAATGAACTATAACAAATGATGAGCTCAATGAAGAATGAATTGAGATTTATAACTTTTAATGTTTTTTTTTTTCTGAAAAAGGCACCCAGCCCTTTTCTGGGTGAATTATGGGTTTTGTTGTTGTTGTTTGGCTCCTAAGTCCAGAGAAAAAGACAAAAGCTTAAAATGGTGAACAGGAAAGGTGATGCTGCTGCTAATGGGGAATTAAGAAGTTACAGTGTTAAAAGCCTAGATTCCTCAGTGCGTGCTCCTCAACCTCCTCTGAGACTGAGAGCTTTAGTGACCCAGCTGAGAGACCACTAGGCAGCCCCTCCAGCCCACCGGACACCAGACTCTGCTGCAGGCTTGTGCCTCCTGCCACCTCCTCATGTTTTCCTCTACAGTCCTGGGCACATAGTATGATCATTAGGTGTTCAGTTTCCCAACAACTTTCTATGGAAAATCAAGGGAAGTGGGCCATGGTTGCCTAGAGCAACTTTGAAGAGAGGGACACCTTTAGAAAAGCTTGATCAAGGTGCCATCATCGTGAGACCCTCCAAATCAGGACTCTGGCAGAGTTCCTCTATCTCGTCTTGCTCGATCAGTGGAGGGTATCTTTCCGTTTCTCCTGCCTCTTGAGAAATAACAGAAAGCCAGCATCTCATCATGGTTGGATTTAAGCCTATAGACATGTCCCCAACAGCCACCATAAAGTTCTTTGGGGCTGGCATCACTGCCTGCATCGCTGACCTCATCACCTTCCCTCTGGACACAAAGTCCAGCTGCAGATTCAGGGAGAGAGCCAGGGAGCCATCTGAGCTTCCTCTGCCACTGCCCAGTATGGGGTGTCACGGACACCATTCCGACCATGGTGAAGACTGAGGGCCCTGGCAGCCTCTACAATGGGCTAGTGTCTGAGTTGCAGCACCAGATGAGTTTTGCCTCTGTCCACATTGGCCTTTATGACTCTGTCAAGCAGTTCTGCACCAAGGGATCTGAACATGCAGGCATTGGGAGCTGCCTCCTGGCAGTGGGCATAGCCCAACCCACAGATGTGATGAAAGTACTTTTCCAGGCCCAGGCTCATACAGGTGGCAGCCAGAGATACCAGGACACAGTGGATGCCTATAAGACTATAGCCCAAGAGGAGGGGCTTCAGGGCCTATGGAGAGGAACTTCATCCAATGTTGCCTGCAATACTGTTGTCAACTGTGCTGAGCTGGTGACCTATGATCTCATCAAAGACACCCTCCTGAAGGTCCACCTCATGACTGATGACCTTCCATGCCAATTCACATCAGCCTTTGGGGCTGGCTTCTGCACCACCATCATTGCTTCCCCCATGGACATAATCAAGTCGAGATCCATGAACTTTGCCACAGGCCAGTATGCTAGTGCTGGCCACTGTGCCCTCACCATGTTTTGGAAGGAGCGACCCCAATCTGTCTACAAAGGATTCATGCCTTCCTTCCTCTGCTTGGGCTCCTGGAATGTAGTGATGTTTGTCAGCTATGAACAACTGAAATGGGCCCTGATGACTGCCTGTAGTTCCCAGAAAGCTCCTTTCTGAGCCCTCTCCTACTAGCTTTCTGCCTGATGCCCCTCCCCTTTGAGTCCGACCCCATCCTGCCTCTCCTCCTTTCCTTCCCCTGCCTTAGCATTGAAGGATCCCCCTACACTCCCCCTGCTTAGAGTTAGCCCCATTTAAACATTCTCCAGTCCACTTTCCTGCCATTGCATCCTCACTCCATTCTTAAGCTCCTTACTTCTAATAATGCCAGACCAGAACCTCTCTCCAAAAAAGCCTATATTCATGGGCACTTTGGTTTTTATTGGACTGTGATAGTAGCTCTAACTAATCTTTCTTAGCTCCCCTATTTTTTTTAACTGACTCTCATTAGGTTGAGGTGGTAATGTTCCAATCCTTCCTTACTCTCATAAATAGACCTACTAGTGGCTGAGCAGATCATCCATCAAGATAATTATTTGCATGTCAGAGATAACCTGCAGAGTGGTATCACAATCTTAACATCCACTCTCCTTCATTCTGGAAAGTTACATCTAGTTAATGACATAAATGCCCATAACTTATTTAGTGCAACTCCTTCATTATACAGAATAGGAAATTGAGGCTCAAAGACTTGCTCATAGCTAAGCTAGCCATGGAACCAGGACAAGAACTAGGTCTTCAGACTCTTGGAGAGATTTCTTTATCATAGCATGTGAAGCTGAGTAAGGGGTTAGCTGAAGGTGATAAGTTTTGGCACAGATTATGATATATCTAAAGCAGTAAGTAAACAAAAGTAAAATAACAGAAGTGGGTGACCAGATGTCATTCTATAATCAGATGATCAAAATTCCCTAATCTGATGACCAGACTATATGGAGAAACAGAATCAAAGTAGAATTTATCTGTATCTTTATAGTCTCTGTTTCTCTATAACTAAACTTCTCTAAGTCTGATTCATTAATTTTAAAATTGTATTATTTTGAATCTTCAACAATAGAATTATATTATCAATAAGTTTGTCCTGATTCAAGCTTGTCAACACAAATAGACAAAGCCTGAGAATGAACTTAAGATATTTGCTTGAGAGCTGAATGAATCAAAGCTCTTCCTTGCTGGGAAAATTCTTCGAAGTTGGCACCCTCCTGCTACTCAGTTTGGGGAACAGAGAGAAAGAGAAACATAATTTTAGGATTTATTTTAGATATCTTAGTCCTCGAGAAGGGGACTTAAAAAAGCCTTCTCAGGGCTGCTTTCATATCTCTGTTCCTCAGGGTGTAGATAAAAGGGTTCATCATTGGGATCACCACTGTGTACATTACAGATGCAATTATGTCACTGTGGGCTGAATGGTGGGATGAAGGGCTAAAATAGACTCCAAAGACAGTCCCAAAGAAGAGAGATACTACAGAAAGGTGGGAGCTGCAGGTGGAAAAGGCTTTCTGCTTCCCTTCAGCAGATGGGATCCTTATTATGGCCAAGACTATATACACATAAGAAATGATGATGCAGAAGAATGGAGTCAGGCCAGCAAGACCACCGATGGTGAGGATCATTAACTCATTAATGAAGATGTCTGAGCAGGACAGCTTCAGCAGGGGGTTAAGGTCACAGAAGAAGTGGGGAATTTCATTTTTGGTGCAGAAGACTAGTTCATTCATCAATAGTGTATGTAAGAGGGAATGAAGAACATTAACAACCCATGTAAGTGAAATCAACAGGAAACAATGCTGAGGACTCATCACCATTCTGTAATGGAGGGGGTAACAGATGGCCACATAGCGATCATATGCCATTGTGGCCAGGAGAAACTCATCTACTGTCCCAAACATGATAAAAAAATACAATTGTGTCAGGCAATCAGAATAAGAGATGGAGTTATTCTGAGTTTGGATATTCACCAACATCTTGGGGACTGTGGTAGAGATGAAGTTGATATCAGCAAAAGATAAGTTGGCCAGAAAGAAGTACATAGGTGTATGGAGATGAGTGTTGGAAGCAACTGCAATGATGATGAGTAGGTTTCCAATCACAGTAACCAGATACATGAATAGAAACAGCCAGAAGAGCAGTTGTTGATTCTCTGACCCCTCAAACAGTCCCAGGAGAAGGAACGCAGAGATAGTGGTCTGGTTTTTCCAACCCATTAGTCTATTAAAAGAAAGACTTATTAAACAACATGATTAAGTAAATAAATAGTTCCGTGATGAAGCCATGGGAAATGTGATAATGTGAAGGAGTCATAAAAAACACCAGTGATCACAGTGCTATTTTGATCTACTCTCCATTAAAGAGACAACTATGTGGCAGAATGCATAGAGCACAGGACCTGGAATCAGAATGACCTGAGTTTGGATCTAGTCTCAGATATTTATTAGCTGTGTGATCCAGGAAAAGTCACTTAGCTTTTCTCAGCCTCAGTTCCCTCATCTGTAAAATAGGGATAACACCAGCACTTACCTTCCAGGATAAAATGAGATATTTGTAAAGTGCCCTGCGAAATTAAAGTTATATATGTACTATAATTATTATTATTTTAAAAAAACAATTTACCCTGTGGAAAATTTCTCACTTAAATCAGAAGTGACCTTGGGCAGGTTATTTTTCTGCTTGGGCCTCAGTTTTTTCCATTTGTAGGATGAGAGGATTAGATTAGGTCATGTTAACAGACCTTTTCAGTTCTGACAGTCTCTAGTTCTAAAATATCATGATTCCATAAACATCTAGTATATTGTTACATAATGCTATAATTATCCAACAGATTATGGTGACCAGACCCAGCCATATGAGCATATGGAAGACATAGAAAGATGGTATGGATTAAAATCAGCCGAGTTTCAAGTCCTGCTTCAAATATTTAGCTCTGATGACATTGGGAAAGACAAGTTTTCAATGAATCCCTACCCTACCCCAAACATTTCTAAGACAATCAATTTGAAGATTGGCATCAGTGGAAGGAGTTGCCTCCCTAGAATTTTCATATATCAGTTAGCTTTCAGGGAGGGACAGAGAGAGAGAGAGAGAGAGATGATTAAGCCAGACTGGACCTCTTACTATTTCTCACATATCATTCCATTTCCTGTCTCCATACCTTTGTACTGGCTGTCTCATATGTCTAGAATGCATTCCCCTTCCCTTCTGTCTCTTAGAATTCCTTATTTCTTTCAAAACTCAGCTCAAGCACCATCTTCTATGTGAACCTTTTTCTGCCGCTAGTGCCTCCCTTTGCCCCCAATTACCATCATTTGCAATCTCTAAAAGGCAAGCTCCTTGAAAGCAGGGCCTATTTCACTAATTTCTTGTACATACTAAGTGCCTGATGAATATTTGTGGATTGATTGGCAGCTATTTGGGGTGCCCCAAATAAGGAACTTCTCCTATTACTCTATTTTCTATGATTTACTCCCAGATAAAAGTTCCAGCCAGCTTAGGACCAGATGTGTCTTGCCCTCAGAAGGCTATTACTTGTCTCCACTCATTCATGAGAGATCTTTTCTCTATGCCTAAAATTTACTTATAGTTCACTTCCCTCCCTTAGAGAGGGAGAGAGAAAGAGAGATAAAAAAGAAAGGATGGAGGGAGAGACAGTGAGACAGAAAAAAAGGAGGAAGAGAGGAAGAGAGGGAGGGAAGGAGGAGGGGGAGAGGAAGAGAGAGTGAAAAAGACAGAGAGCCCAAGAGAGGAGGAACAGAGAAAGAGAGGGAGGGACAGATAGAGACAGAGACAGAGATAGAGAAGGAGGAAGAGAGGGGAAGTAAAAGAGAAAGGAGAGAGGGAGATGGGGAGAGAGACAGAGAAAGAAGAAAGAAGAGAAGGAAGAGAGGGAGGGAAGAGGGAGACAAAGACAGACAGAGAGATAGAGAAAAAGTGAGATCATTTTAGCTGATTCTAGAATAATTAAAACCTCCTATCACTAAACTCCTGTAATATTGCTGTATGCAAAATTTGTGATCCTTTTTACAAGTCTCTTTTTTATTTCTTCCTTCATTTAGGTGTTCTATAATTTACTTTTATGAAAAATAATGCTTCTGTTTCTTTTTCTGCTGATCTTCATCCCAATGCTTATCATTCTGCTTCCTACCTTGGGTCCCTGGATATTCTCACATTAATATTTCTCTTTATAACACAGTTATATTCCAATGTCTCCTTTTTCTATTCTGTTCCTTTTAAATAAGGCACAACCTTCCATAACCACATACTATTTCCATCCCACAAAGGCTTGGTAATTACTATGAAACTGAATTTTTTTCCTTTCCTTCTAGTTTATAAATGGATTGTACATGAATAAGCATGTTATAAGTGTTGACAGTATCATGTCAAATTTGAAATATACTTAGAAACCAAATTGTGTGTAGTGGAAAATTATGATTTTATAGGTAGTGTTTTTTTTATTAACTGTACAGGGAAATGTTCATGTTAATGTTTGCCAAGCTCAAAATGATATAAAGGAAAACTTTAAAAAAAATTTATAGTTTTTCATTAGTGTCTGATCCTAACAATTGATTAACCTGCCTTGGATGACTTCTGGTGACATGTGAGTTGTTACAAATGAGGTAACATGCTATGTTATGTATGTTTGCTTTATAAACCTGAAAGCCCTATAAAATGTTTGTTGCTACTACTACTGCTGCTGCTACTACTACTACTACTACTATCAGGGTTGAGGGGTTAAAGGTAAGGATGTGCCCAACTGATATTCTCCCTGAGCTAGAGTTTCATTCTGAACCCCAAAACACAGTTTGAACAATACACAAAGACAGTTAGGGATAAAATACGGGGAGAGTAGGAGGAACTAAAAGGTAAAAGGAAATGAGATGAGGGTGGTCAGGAGCTTTGTATTCCCTTCTCTAAATTCTTTCCCCTCTTTACACAAGCTATACGTTCCTGGCAGTAAATTAAAATTCCTACACAGATTGTAGAATTTCTTACTTGACAATTTGAAAAACAAGAGAGACTTTATTTGAAGTCAAATTATGTGTGTGTGGGACACTAATGCAATGCTGGTGGAACTGTGAACCAATCCAACCATTTTGGAGAGCAATCTGGAATTATGCTGAAAGAGTTATAAAACTGCATATATCCTTTTATCCAGAAATATCACTATTAGGTCTGTTTCCCAAGGTGATCAGGGAAAAAAGAAAAGAATCTATATGTACTAAAATATTTATAGCAGCTCTTTTTATGATGTCAAAGAACTGGAAATTGAGGGGATGCCCATCAATTGGGAAATGGCTAAACAAGTTGTGGTATGTGGTTGTGATGAGATACTACTATACTGTGAGAAATGATGAGCAGGTTGATTTTGGGAAAAAAAACAGAAAGGCTTGTATGAAATAATGAAATGAGCAGAACCAAGAGAACATAATATACAGTAATAGTAATGTTGTTTGAAGAATAGCTGTGAATGACTAAGTTATTCTGAGTATTATAAATATTCAAATCAGCTACAAAGGATCTATGAAGGAAGATACTATTCACCTCCAGAGAAACAACTGATAATTAGGAGTACACATAGTAAGGCATCACACATATTTATATGTCTCTCTGTCTCTATCTTTCTGTCAAAGGGTGACTTTCTCTAGTGCAGGGTGAGGAGGGAGAGAGGGAAACAGTTTGGAACTTAAAATGTAACAATAAATAAATAAAATTAAATGACAAAGAAATAGTGGTGTATGTATATGTATGAATAAAATTTCCCAATTTCTTCCCTATCTCAGAGATGCTCCCACATTGATGATAGAATATTAGGAAAGAAGAATAGAAAAAAGAAGAGAGAGCATGGATGGAATTGGTAATTCCAAGTCCTCCAATTCTTACCCAGCTAATGTCTGCTGATTTCGGATGTTGTCACCCTGACTCTGCTGCATCCATTTTTCTCCTGTAATCAAACGACATGAATATTGAAGGTGATCAGAAGAAGCATTAAGTCCTTCTGATACTAGTACCAAAATGATTTATAAATTTCCTTCTCATCCTGCACTGAATCAATGATAATTATTATCCTCACAGTCATCTCCACTGTCCTATTTTTACCTCACAATGTCAGAAGAAACACGTAAGTACAACGACACTGAGAAGCAGAAGCTGACAGTTCTAGATCAAGCTAAAGAATATCAGTGCATTTCAGGAAGTTCCTTCCTAGACATATGCATTAGCATTGAGTACTTTTAATGTCAGCCACTCAGTGCTCTTTGCTCCTGTTTTATGATATTCCCTTCCCATGGTTTATTTTTACTGGCATTAAAAACTTTTAAGAAATATGACCCAAATATTTCATCAGCAAACTCAGCATTTATTCAGTTTATCTTTTTGTAAAAATAAAGACAATTCTATGCAGTCAGTCCCCAAGAGAACTGAACTTACATGTTCTCCCCTGTTGGAAACTTGGCAAGCAGAAGCAGAAAGAGAGGAGGGAAATTTACCACAGCCCCTCAGTAGCCCCGTCAAAACCCCAGAGTCTTGAATATCCATTTGAGAGCTCAGTTCCTCAATGGGGTGAATCACTCACTAGAGTAATTAACCTTAATCTTTAAAGAATAATTAAAGTTTTCTTTAGCACCATGGACAGGGCCTGATGATTTAAACTCAGTTATAGAAGGAGGGGAGGTGCTGTGCTTCCTCCCTCTCTACCCTGCTCCCATCAGACAGGAATGAAGGCAAGGTCAAAACTGCCTTACTTGTATTGTCTATGGATAAGGGACATCCATGCACCTGCCAGGCTTAAGGTCTTGTAAAAATTTATCAGAGGCCAATGTTCCATAATATGTAGTTCACTAGTCTAGTTCTATGATGCTCCCCCCTCCCCTTTTTTTCTCATTGCAATGGAAAGAGTGCTAGATTTGCCTCTAGAATCCTTCTAGAAGACAGGATTCAAAATACTCTGCCACATGCTACCTATGTGAGCTTGGACAAACCATTTAACCCTTATTGACCTCAGTCTTCCTATTTGTGAAGTGAAAGGGTATGATTGGATGACCTCCAAGGTCCTTCTAAGGTCTATAAGCTTACTTCTACCCAGGAACTCTTCCTTCTGAGACCAAAGTGGTGGAACAAAGTGTTATGAGACAGTATCCTATAGAAAACTTTCTGAGGGACACAAGTGGTCTAAGCTGGCTTGTTTGGTTCAAATGACTGATCTGAGCACTTTGTGAAAATAACTTCTAGGGATACTCTTACCATGTAATAATGGTAAACACAATGGTAATGAAAATAAAATAAAAATTATTATGGTGTGATTAGATGAAACTGATTGTAAATCTCCATTTAAGGATGGTTCCCAGGGCACTCATCTCTTCATTTTTCACAAGATTACAATCTGTACTCTCCAGAAAACTCTTTATAAAAATTTTTATTTTATTTTTTTCTGTTACATTTGAGTTCCAAGCTCTTTCTTTCTCTCCTTCCCAGCCCTTCACTAGAAAAAGCCAACATTTGACACAGACATATATGTGAAACTATACAATATGTAGCCCCAAATATCAGTTCTTTTTCTGGGTGTATATAGTATCTTTCTTCATAGGTTATTTGTAGTGGATTCAAATATGCATATAACTCACAATAGCTTAGTCATTCACATTTACTTTTCAAACAATATTGCTGTTACTGCATATAATATTCTCTTGGTTCTGCTCATTTCATTCCATTATTTCATGCAAGTCTTTCTACGTTTTCCTAAAATCAACCTGCTCATCATTTCTTATAGCACACTAGTATTCCATCACAATCGTATAGCAACTTGTTCAGCCACTCCACAGTTATTGGTATCCCTTAAGTTTCTAGTTCTTTGCCACCACAAAGAGAGCTGCTATAAATATTTTAGAACATATAGGTTCTTTTCCTTTTCCCCTGATTACCCTGAGAAGCAGACCTAACAGTAGCATTTCTGTGTCAAAGGGTATATTCACAGTTTTGTAATTCTTTGGGAATAATTCTAGAGTGTTTTCGAAAATGGTTGGATCAGTTCACAATTCCACCAACAGTGTATTAATGTCCCAATTACTCCACATCCCCTCCAACATTTGTCATTTTCCTCTTCTATCATTTTAACCAATCTGATAGGTGCGAAATGGTATCTCAAAGTTGTTTTAATATATATTTCTCTAATCAATAATGATTTAGAGCATTTTTTATCTTACATATATATGTAAAGTTTGATTTCTTCATTGAAAAACTGCCTGTTCATATCCTTCCACCATTTATCAATTGGAGAATGACTCATTCTCTTTTAAATTTGACGAATTTGAGATATGAAGCTTTTATTAGAGAAAGTGTCTATAAAATTTCCCTCCAATAAGGGCAGCTAGGTGGTGCAGTGGATAGAGTACTGGCCCTGGATTCAGGAGGACCTGAGTTCAAATCCGGCCTCAGACACTTAACACTCACTAGCTGTGTGACTCTGGGCAGGTCACTTAACCCCATTGCCTAGCAAAATAAAAAAAAATTCCCTCCAATTATCTGCTTTCTTTTTACTCTTGGCTACATTGGTTCTATTTGTGTAAAATCTTTTAAATTTAATGTAATCAAAATTATCCATTTTATATCTCACAGTACTATCTCTTGTTCATTCATAAATTCTCCTATCCATAAATCTGATGGGTAACACATTCTATGTTGTAATTTACTTATGATATCTCCCTTTATGTCTAGGTCACATATCCACTTACGCACATATAAAGTGTGTAAGATATTTGTTTATGCCTAGTTTCTGCCAGAATACTTTCCAGTTTTCCTGACAATTTTTTTTACCAATCAATTCTTATCCTGAAAGCTTAAATCTTTACATTTACCAAATGCAAAGTTATTATAATTATTTGTTACTGTGCATTGAGCATCTCTTCTATTCCACTGATTCACCATTCTATTTCTTAGCCAGTACCAGATAATTTTGATAATTACTGCCTTTTTATACAGTTCAAGATCTGATACTGTTAGATAGACCTCCTTCCTTTACTTTTAAAAAATAATTCCCTTGATATTCTTAATCTTTTGTTCTTCCAAATGAATTTTGTCATTTTCCTAGCTCAATAAAATACATTTATTTTTGGTAATTTAATTGGGATGGCACTAAACGAGTAGATTAATTTAGGTAGAATTGTAATTTCTTTTATATTGGCTTAGCCATCCATGAACAATGAATGTTTCTTCAATTATTTAAATGTGACTTTATTTGTACAAATATATATTTTATAATTATGTTGATATAGTTCTTGGATTAACTTGGCAGTATACTCCCATGTATTTTTCATTGTCTACAGTTATTTTGAAAGAGCTATCTCTTCTTGCAGAGCTTTGCAGATAATATATGGAAATGCTGGTGATTTATGTAGGTTTATTTTATGTCTTGCTCCTTTGCTAACATTAGTAATTATTTCAACTAGCTTTTTAGCTAAAACTCTAGGATTTTCCAACTATATCATCTGCAAAAACAGATAGTTTTATTACCTCATTGCCCATTCTGACTACTTCAATTTCCTTTTCTTATTGCTATTGGTAGCATTTCTAATACAATATTAAATAATATTGGTGATAATAGGCATCCTTATTTCAATCCTGATCTTATTGGGAAGGCTTCTAGTTTATTTCTGTTAACAGATAATGTTTGCTGATGGTTTAGATAGATGCTTCTTATCATTTTAAGGAAAAAATTATTTATACCTATATTTTCAAGTGTTTTTTAAATAGGAATGAAGGTTGTATTTTGTCAAAAGCTTTTTCTGCATCTATTGATATAATCATATAATTTTTGTCACTTTTGTTATTGATATAATCAATTATAATAATAGTTTTCCTTATATTAAATCAGCTCTGCATTCCTGGTATAAATCCTACTTGGTCTTAGCACATAATTTTTGTGATATATTGTAGTTTTCTAGCTAGTATTTTATTTAGGATTTCTGCATCCATATTCATTAGTGAAATTGGTGTATAATTTTCTTTCTTTGGTTTTTCTCCTCCTGATTTAGGTATTAGCACCATAGCTGTTTCACAAAGGAGTTTGGTAGGATTTCTTCTTTGTTTAGTATTCCAAATCATTTACTTAATATTAGAATTAGTTTATCTTTAAATTTTTCATAAATGTTTCATAAAATTTATATGTAAAATTCATCTGGTCCTGATGCTTTTTTCTTAAGAAACTCATTTATGGAGGCAGCTAGGTGGCACAGTGGATAGAGCACTGGTCCTGAAGTCAGGAGTACCTGAGTTCAAATCCAGCCTCAGACCAAACACTTGACACTTACTAGCTGTGTGACCCTGGGCGAGTCACTGAACCCCAATTGCCTAAAAAAAAACAACCACAAAAAACCCCTCATTTATGGCCTGTTCAATTTCCTTTTCTAAAATGGGCTTATTTAAATATTCTATTTCCTCTTCTGTTAATCTGAGCATTTTATGTTTCCCAAAAAACTCTTCAACTGGAAAATCACTTCATCTCTGGAATCAACACTTATAATTACACTCAGCCCTTGTGGCCTCTCCCTCTGATTGGATGGTTTCTTCCAGAACCTCCATTTGATGATGGTATTCAGGCCAGCCATCTCTTCATTTTTCACTAAACTTCAATTTGGACTCCTCCATTATGCCCCTATACTGGGTACCTTTTTATACCTCTTGTCTCCCAATTTTTCATCCTCCTCTTATATATCATCTTCCCCTATTAGAATATTAGCTCCTAGAGGGTGTCTTTTTGCTTGTGTTTGTGTTCCTAGTACTTACTATGGTGCCTGGTACAAAGTAAGGACTTACCAAACGTTATTGACTTAGTGGCTGTGAAGCGGCACAGTGAATAGAGTCTTAGGCCTACAGTTAGGAAGACCTGGGTTAAAATCCAATTTCAAACTTACTAGCTGTGTGACCCTGTGCAAGTCATTTAACTTCTATTTGCCTAAATTTCCTCATTTGTAAAGTGGAGATAGCAATACCATCTACCTCCCAGGGTTATTGTGAGAATTAAATGAGATAATAATTATAAAGCATCTGGCACATTGTAAGCACTATATAAAAATGTTAGCTATTATTATTTATATTGTGATTATGATGATGTTGAGAACAGTATCAATTCTCCTCCCCAACCTCTAATTCAATATTTTTGTATTTTTAAATAGTTTAAAATTTTATTCCACTAACTTAAACTACAATGTTTATTTGTTGAAATGAAAATTCAAAACAAATATACAAAATAGATGACTACTAACTGTGTTCTGAAAGTAGTAAGTTTCCATAATCCCAAGCAAACTAGTGTTGAGTTTTTTTTCTGAGATAAAGTTTAATAGGTCCAGCTTCTTCAATGTTTATCAAAATACAAAATTAAAAAGTAAAGAGCTACATATTTTTTCATATGACACCACTTAGCCTTATAAGATGCGAAGTGTCATTGTTTTTCAGTTGTGTCCAATTCTTTGTGACCTCATTTGGGGTTTTCTTGGCAAAGACACTGGATGGTTTGCTATTTCCTTTTCCATTATACAGATGAGGAAACCGAGGCAAAGAAGGTTCAGTGTAACACAGGTAGTAAGTGTCTGAGGTCTTATTTGAACTCAGGAAGATGAGTATTCCTAACTCTAGGCCAGTACTCTCTCCACTATGCCACTTAGCTGCCTGGATGAGGGGTGCTGAGGGACATTTCACACATATACAGATAAGGAATTATTTCAAAATGGGACTCAATACTTATAGTATGGAATGAGTACCCAAGATCTAATGCTCAATTTTATCTCAACTCATAGACCTCATAGAGAAATATCCAATGTTCTTGACTGTGTGTGTCTGAAATATCTCTACTGAGGCACTGGGGCTAATGTAGGTTATGCTTTCTGTGAAGAAGTTCTGGAGTGATTTCAATTGAAAGCACCACATACTTGACCAAAATTTAAAAAGCTACGGTTTTTATTTTTTATTTTCAGACATGTCAAAAAGTTTTATGACCAGCTGTCATTGTGTCCTTCCTGAGCATTATTTGAGCAGGAGAGAGAACTGATCACAGTATGAACTGAATTTTGTGGAGAAACAAAAGCCTAGAATTAAAAATAGTTTATGTTGAAGTTAAATCACTCTCAACATGCTGCCTATTCTGAACATAATTTCAAAGCTGTTTTTTTCCCCTAATGAGTACCATGTGAGCACAAATACAAGCACAGACCTGATGAAACCTAGAAAGATAACAAAGACATAACATTATATGAAGCTCTATTTTAACCAGACAAAATTGGTCACTTGTCTGATTTTTATTTCCATTTCTCAAGTTTCAAAAGAGAAACTATCAAAATAGATTGATATTTGAATGGTTACTACATAGCCTACACAAAGTGTGCTTCTCCCTTCTGTGTATTCAAGTGTTTTGTCTTAATTTTTTTGTTGTTCCAAAAATTGAATTCAAGTTAAAACTAGCCACCCAAATAGATTTTAACCAGGCAGTGGTAGTAGCATTCAGTTCTGGTGCTACACCTTAACCCTTAGTAACCCAGGTTTCAATGTGCTTAAGATCTTCTCCCGATATCAAAGGCTGTGTTTAACATTGGCCAAAGAAACCTCCCCTTACACACCATGGGCTTCCCATCTGCTCACCTCTGAGCAGCTGCTACTGCTTTTTTGCCCTAGTGTCTAGGATGCTATTTTACTCACACAAGGGGGTGGCTCCCAGTGGTGCCCACATCAGCACCCTCATTCAATATTTATTTATTTTTAGTTTTAAACATTCACTTCCATAAGATTTTGAGTTTTAAATTTTCTCCTCCTCCCATTTCCCCTCCCCACCTTGAGATGATGTACAATCCAATATAGGTTCTACATATACATTCATGTTAAATATAGTCATTCAGTATTTTTAAAAAATATTTTCGTGATAATCTTTTTTTAACATTACTGTAAATTCTCGATTACCACCCCTGCCAATAGAATCCTCCTTTTTTAATTAGTGAAACTTAAATACATAATAAGAAAAGAAAAATAAACATATTATAAACTTAAATATTGAAACTTAACTACAGAACAAAAAAAAGAGAAAAAAGCATGTCGTGCATAGCAGAACATATGAGAGGATTAAAAATATATAGCAATAAATGTCCATTTCAAGAAAGCCTATATAATAAATACTACGTGTTGTGTTGAGAGCTGTCCATCTTTTCTTTGTTTCCTTATTAGTTTTCTTTTGTTCTCTGCTGTGAACTTTTTACTTTGTTGTTTTTTCCCCCTTCCTCACTCCTGCTCCAGAAGGCTACAATTAAGTGCTGATATATTTATGTATAGATGTAGATATATGGATACACATACACACATGCACACACACATGCACACACACAGACATACACTTTCCCTAACAAATTCTACTTCTGATCTTTGTTTTTATGTTTGTGCATATCTCTTATTTCCTATCCCTCCTAACTTCTCTACTTTACATCTGCCTACTACCTTGTCCTCCTGTTACTTAACCCACCCTCCTCTCCAAGGATCCCTCCTTTGTCTTCTCATTCACATTAATCTAAATACACTTCTATATCCCCTTTTAACCTATTTCCTCACCTTCATCTCTAGAGGTCCCTCCCTTATTCTCTCCCCTCTCCTTATCCCCTTAACATTTTATTTCTTTCAGAATTTAGAAGACTTTTATACTCTTCTAGATATATATGTATTTTTCCCTCTTGAATCCTTCCCAATGAAAGTAGGTTTCCAGAATTAACAGCCATCCTCCCCCATCTAATTCCTCTGTGTCATTCTTCCTATTGTACCTCATATGTATAAAATAATTATACTTTTTAGCTCTTCCTAAACAGTTTTACTTTTTAAATCCATATTATACTCAAGTCTGCTCCAATCTTTCTTACAAACTACCCAATTATTAATAACAATCTTAGACACATTTTACAGTTTACACATATGAAAAGTAAACAGTCTGTGGACCCCTTTTTTTGCAAATAAATATAATCAAGCAAAGCAAATGAACATGTTGGTAATGTAAACAAATGTGGACTTCCTTGCTCTGCTGAGAGGTGGGAGATATGCTTCACCCTTAGTCCTCTGCATGATTGGTCACTACACTGACCAGAGTTGCGAAGTCTTTCAATATTTTTTTCTTGATGGTATTATGATCATTATAAAAATTGTTCTCTTGGTTCTGTTTACTTTGCTGGTCTTGGAGGCAAGGGTCACATGAAGGAGAAAGTTCTCTTGTTGAGAAGAAGTCTCAGGGCATTCTTCATGTCCTGGTTCCTCAGGCTATAGATGAAAGGATTGAGCATGGGGGTCACTATGGTATAGAAGATGGCAGCTAAAATGTCTAAATTGTCCAGATGAGTGGAGGAGGGGAGAAAATACACCCCCATAATGGCCCCATAGAAGATAGACACACTACAGAAGTGGGAACCACAGGTGGAAAAGGCTTTACACTTACCTCCAGTGGATGGGATCCCAGAATGGCTAAAATAATGTGAATGTAGGACACTATGATTAGAACAAATGGGGTGCCAACCAAAAATCCTCCCACAATTACAATCTCCAGGTCATTGATGTAGGTATCAGAACAAGAGAGCTTGAGCAGGGCTGAAAGGTCACAGAAGAAGTGGGGGATTGTATTCTCTGCACAAAAAGACAACTGCTTTACTAGAAGGGTATGTAACAAAGAACAGCTGTTAGTGATGATCCAGGATCCAGACACAAATAGGATGCAGACTCTGGGTCTCATTACCATTGAGTAATGGAGTGGGTGGCAGATGGCTATGTATCTGTCATATGCCATCACACCTAAGAGGAAGTCATCCAGTCCAACAAACAAGGTGAAAAAGTACATTTGAGTCAGGCACTTCATGTAGGAGATGGTGGGATCCTGGGTGTAAATGTTTACTAACACCTTGGGGACTGTGGTAGAGATAAAACAAATGTCAGCAAAAGAGAGGTTGATGAGGAAAAAGTACATGGGGCTATGGAGGTGAACATTGGAACATATGGCTAGGATGATAAGTAGATTCCCAGATACTGTGATCAAGTACATCCCCAGGAATAGTGGAAAGAGGAGCTGTTGGTGCTCAGGCCACTTGGAAAGCCCCATTAGGAGGAACTCTGATAAGCTCGTCAAGTTTCCTTTGTTCATCCTTTTAACAAAAGTCATAGAAAAATAGAACTATAAGGAACCTTGCATAACATCTAGTCCAATCAATTCCTTTTTTACAGATGAGGAAACTGAGGATAATAACAGAGAAGTGGTTTGCTCATAGTTAACATAGTTAATGGTAGAGAAAAGCCCAGAAATTAGCTCTGCAGAATCCCAGCCAAGATCTCTTTTAAACATATTGCTCTTTGTGACAATATTAATAATTAAACAAGAACTTGAATTCATCAGTGATCTCTAAGTGGCCAAGTGAAAAGAGCCCTAGATTTGGAATCAGGAAGACTCATCTTCCTGATACTTACTACCTGTGTGACCCTGGGTAAGTCCCTTAACACGGTTTGCCTCAGTTCCTATCTGTAAAATGAGCTGGAGAAGGAAATGGCAAACCATTCTAGTCTTTTTGCCAAGAAAACCACAAAATAGGGTCATGAGAGATGGGTATGACTGAAATAAGTGAACAACAATAAACAAGCAGTCATCCCTGGAACCTCTGGATTTTTGCTGATCTTCTCAGCCGACAAGGCACATTAATTTCATATTTTGCCTCTTTGGTTCATTCATTCGTTTGCTCCAAACTACTGTTCTCAACTTATCTCCCATTACTCACCTTCACAAAATCTTAGTTCCAGTGAATGCTCACTTATTGAATACTTACTATAATTTTCAGCCTCTGAGCTTTAAACAATATTTGTACTCCTTTCCTGGTAATCTTTCTCAATATAACTGGTTTCCTTGGTTATATTGTATATTTTGCTTAAAAATATTATCTGATAATAGATACAGAGGCTTCCCCAGGCTGCTAAAAGGATCCATGACACAAAAAGTTGAGCCTCTGGATTCAATTATTTCTAAGGTCTAATTCCTATGAATCACTGATTGCTAGCTTGGAGTAGAAATGGGTAACTATCTCTCACTTACCTCTTCACACACCCTCTGCTTCAATCAGATGCACCACTAGCTGTTCTCTGAATACAATCTAATCTTTCTGATATGTTGTCCATGTTCTTACTTCTGCCTAGAATGTATAAATTTGCCCCTCCCACATACCTCCTGTCCTTCTGCAACTCTATCTGTTAAAATCCAACCCTATCTTTTGATGCCTGGCTGAAATGCCATTGCTCCAGAAAGCCCATCCTAATTCTTTTCTACTAGGGATTCTTTACCAGGGATCAATGAACTCAAAAAAATTGATAGCTGCATTTCAATACATTTGGCTTCCTTTTAAATCCTCTGTATTTTATTTTGTTCATTAAAAGAGAAGGGGTCCATAGGCTTCACCAGACTACCAATGGGAAACATGATAAAATAAAAGTTAAGAACTCCTGCCCTACACAAAAGCACTATCTCTCCCTCCTATGAACTTAGAATTTATCACATTCTGTCTTATATAATTGTTACTGGTGTCCATATTTTTTTTGGCTCTCAGAGGCTGTTAATTTCTTTGAGAGTGAGGAACAATTAAGGAATAAGGAGTATACCTTGGTAGGGTATAGAATGAAGCACTAACTAGACACTTATTAATGTTATTGAATGCAAGGAAAGGGTAAATGACAACACATGTGGTAACAATTTGATTCAATAACATAATTGACTTCTCCAGACATTCTTTACCAAGTGCCTAACGTGGCCATTTTATCTAGCTTCTCACTTGAGTTGACCTTATTGTTAGTCAGAGCATGAGTCTCTATTTGGTATGTAGGTCTTTAGGTCTTTGAAACATCCCAGGGAGTTTGGGACATGATCAGCTGAGAGATGCTGCCCCGCAGTAATCTCAAATTGGGCTGAGAGAAAGAGAAAGACTTGGACATTTCTGTGCCTGTGTCCTTGTGTCCATATCTGTCTCCAAGCATGCTTGTTTGTCTCTGTGTATACCTGTTCCTGTATTTGTGTGTTTCTGTGTCCTTACATGTGTCTCTGCATGCTTGCGTGTGCCCGTGAGTTTATTTCAGAATATCTGAGTGTGTCCCTATCTGCATCAGAGGAAGATTTTCTAATTCCCACTCCCTAGTCTCTTACCTTGTCAGTATGTTCTGATCTCCTAAAGTTGCCAACCTACCTTGTTCTGCTACCTCTTCCACAGTGAGTAGTTCACAGTGAGAAGGTGGTTGAGAATGCAGGGACCTTCTCCACTAGAAATGATGAAAATAGATGGGGGTTGGCTATGGAAGTCCTGGATAGGAGGATAGGAGCTGTAGATGCTTGAGTTCTTTGTGGAGCAGAGGAGTTGGAGTCATTGATTTGTGGCCATAGGCAGGGTTGGTTCTTCTAAAAGCACTCTCTCTTTTGGTCAGGGGAACTGACTGGAGAAGGAAGTAATACCTTTAAATTACAAGTCAGAGTCAGAGACAAAAGACTTCGAGGAGGCATCATGAATGAAGTACAAGGATATCTTATAGTGGGTCTAGAGGATCAGAAAAGTTCAGTGGAACCAGTTGTTCTTAGACTACATGTTCCTGTGGGAATACTCTTATCCCCTCCTCCCTTCTGCCCATTAGATATTGCTGCCTTCTTTGCTCCCTCTGGATAGATTTAGATAAAGACAGAATGGAGCTTTGTGCTGGAGAGTCTAATATACAAGATTTCCTCATTCTATTCTCATCTCATGGGAAGTTTTGGCTGCTGTGTCTCCTGTGTTTCCACCTTCTTGGCACAACCAAGAGAGCATGAGTTCCTGTGTAGGCAGGCCCTGGGGAACACACATGTTATAAGGCCATTTGTTTCAGATTAGGGGGAAGAAGAAATATTTATGGAGGGAAAGTGAGCCAACCATCAGTCATCTTAGGGAAATAAATCTACATGTCTAGGCTAGGGAACCCAGGCATCCTGACATTCAGTCCTGGTATCATGCCTCTAAGGCTGTCAGCAGTGCAGAAAAGTGAAGTTTCTGCATCATTTTTACATTTCGTTGATATACTTGTCATGTCCTCCTTCTCCTCCTCTTCCTCTTCCTTCTCCTTCTCCCCCTTCTTCTTCTCCTTCCTTCTCCTCCTTCTCCTTCTCCTCCTTCTCTTCTCTTTCTCCTCTTTCACAAACATAATAAAAGCCAGAGCTGTGATTTTATTGGTGTAGGGAAATTCTGATGAGGTGTAGATATACAACAGTGTGGTACAACAAATATTGGTGTACAACAACAACAAAAATAATAGTTTTAAAAATCCAAACCTGTGATTCCATTGGTGTAAAGAAATTCTGGAGCAGCTAGATGGTGCAGTGGATAGTGCACTGGCTCTGGAGTCAGGAGGACCTGAGTTCAAATCTGGCCACAAATTTGCAGGCAAGTCACTTAACCCTGATTGCTTCAAAAAGTTTCTGGTGCTTACTAAAGTAAATGGGCAGCTATTTTGCAACCAGTAGTCTTAGAGACTTGCTGGAAACATGAAAGATTAAATAACTTTCCCAGGGCTACACAATCAATATGTGTCAGGGGGCAGATTTGAATAGGATAGCCAGGAGAACTAGTAGATCCTGTCTGTCCAAGGAGGATGGGATAACCATGAGCAATCAGCAATGAGATGGTGACCTAGAAGATAAGTGCTGGGGGATTGGGGTAGAGAGATTCGGATATTTGGAATATTTTGACAGCAATAACTAGCATTGGAAGATTGACATTTTGTAGAAAGGAAATAGGACATCCAGAAGGGATTAGGCAGTCCTCAGATATGTATCCAAACAGACTCAATAGCTTCATGAAATGGAACTGACCCTTCTCTTACATCTAGCTTTTCCAGACTCTTGTGGATAGTTGGAGGGAATTCCATTGTGTTCAAGTCCTAGTTAGAGTAGTCTCTATTGCTAGTGAAAGGCATCTTCAGGGAATGATGAGGCAGGGTCCAAAGGCTCTGCCCCTATTCTCCCACAAAAATAGTAACAATTATTGTTGTTGTTACAGTTAACATTTATATAGTACTTTAAGCTTTGCAAAATGCCCATATATTACCTCATTTGATCCTCACCACAATCCTGGTGCTATTATTATCCTCATTAATAGTTGGGGAAACTGAAGCAAACAAAGGTTATGTGACTTGTCCAGTGTCACACAGCTAGTAAATATGGGACTTGAACTGGGGTTTTCCTGACTCCAACCAAGCCCAACACTCTAACCACTATGCCACCTAACTTCAAGGATAGGCATTGTACTAAATGTTGAGGATACAAAGAAAGATAAAAGACAGTCCCTTCCCTTAGGGAGATGATAGTTCAATGAGGAGACAATATACAAATAAATATGTACAAAGAAACTATATCCAGAGTAAATAGAAAATAATTAACAGATGGAAAGGGTGTTAGGAATTAAGAGATATTGGGAAAGAATTATTGTAGAAGGTAAGATTTTAGCGGATACTTGAAGGAAGTCTAGAGGTAGAGATTAGAAAGGAGAGTATTCCATGCTTGGGGGAAAGCCCATGAAAATGCCTGGAGTTGAGAGATGGGGTATCTTGTATGAAGAATAGCAACGAAGCTAATGTCATTGGATCAAAGAGAACATGGTGAGGTGTAAGGTATAAGAAAACTGGAATGGTGGTAGGGGAGTTTTGAAGGGGTTTGAGCACCCCAAAGAGGATCCACTACAGTTTATTGATTAGGAGAAGTGATCAGATTAGTGATCAGATTTCTACTTTAGGAAGATCACTTTGACAGCTGAGTAGAGGATGGAGTAGAGTAGAGAGAGACATATGTCAGGAAGACCAATCAGCAGACTGTTGGAACAGTCTAGGCTTGAGGTGATGAAGCTCTGTACCATGGTTGTGACAGTGTCAGAAGATAGACGGGGGTGTTATAGAAAAGACTGGCTAAAATGATTAAAGGGAAAGTGACAAATGTTGGAGGGGATGTGAAAAATTGGAACATTAATTCACTGTTGGTGGAATTGTGACCTGATCTAAGTATGAACTGATCCTTTTGGAGAGCAATCTGGAACTATGCCCAAATTAAAATGCCTATACCCTTTGACCCAGCAATACCACTGCTAGGTGTGTTTCCAAAGACAGTTAGGGAAAAAGGAAAAGAACCTATATGTTCTGAAATATTTATAGCATCTCTGTGGTAACAAAGAACTGGAAATTGTGGGGATACCCTTCAACTGGGGATGCTGAACAAGTTGTGGCATATGATCATGATGGAATACTGCTATGTTATAAGAAATGATGAACTCATTGATCTTAGAAAAACATGGATAGACTTACACGAAATAAGGAAGAGCAAAATGAGCAGAATCAAGACAACAGTGTATATAGTGACAGCAATATTGTTTTAAGAAAACTTTGAGTGACTAAGTAATTTTGATGATTATAGATGCACAAATTAGCTATGAAAAATCTATGAAGGAAGATACTATCTGCATCCAGAGAAAGAACTGATAAATAGAAGTATATATAGAATGATTTTATATATATATATACATATTATATATACTATATAGATAATATATGTATACACACACACACACAAACATACATGCACACACATATTTGTGTCTAATGGTAGCCATCTGTAAGGTGGAGGGGGGAGTGAAGGAAAAAAGAAAGTTACATGATAACTTTATTATATATTTTAAAGGAACAACAAGTTGTGCATAATAAATTTGCAATTTTATGTGCGAATTACCTTCTTAAAAATTCCAATATATTATGAAAATTCTTGTTTGTTCATAAGTTCAGAATAAAGTGAATCAATTTTTAAAATGCATCAAGGGGAAAAAAAGAAACATATTGAATAAGGAGAATGGAGTGAGAGAGAGGGAGGGATCAAGGATGATACCTAGGTTTTGAGCCTGGGTGATTGGGAGGATGGTAATGCTCTGAATAGTAATAGGGAAATTAGGAAGAGATGAAGGCTTAAGGGGGCAGGTAACAAGTTCAATTTTTGACATATTGAGTTTAAGATATTTTTAGGACATCCAGTTTGAGGTTCCCCAACTTGCACTGGACCTGGCACATTGGAACCTCAGAGGGATGACAGCTAATATTTTCAGGATTCTATGGTTAACCTTGTAGGTGGTTACCCTCCACAGACTAGCTCATTCACTCCCACCAGTGTATTTTACCTAAAAAATCATCCTGTAGACCCAATTCTAGCAAAAACATTTATTCAAATGACACAGGAAGAACACTGTTAAAACATTTGTCCCAAATCCAAGGGTGCATTCTCTCACAGATATGCCCAGAGATTGAGGAAAACAGTGGATCCGAATTCAAAGTATAATGGTATTAAGGCACACATGTAGGGAATACATATGGCTAAGGCAACTTACAACTCAGGAACTTCAGGTGCTTTCTGTTCTTTCTTTCTTCAGAGGGTCCTCACAAAGTTTGCTGTGGTCTGAAGTACCATCTCATACCTATCAGATTGGCTAATATGACAAAAAAGGAAAATGATAAATGTTAGAGAAGATGTGGGAAAATTGGAATGCTAATGCATTGTTGGTGGAGTTGTGAACTGATCCAACCATTCTGGAGAACAGTTTGGAATTATGCCCAAAGGGCTATAAAACTGTGCATACTCTTTGATCCAGCAATACCACTACTTGGTCTTACCCCAAAGAGAACATATAAAAGGGAAAAGGGCCTATATGTACAAAAACATTTCTAGCAGTTTTATTAGTGGTGATAAATAATTGGAAATTGAGGTGATGCCCATCAACTGGGAAATGGTTGAACAAGTTGTGGTATATGAGTGTAATGGAATACTATTGTGCTATAAAAAAATGATGAGCAGGTAGATTTCAGAAAAACCTGGAAAGACTTCCATTAACTGAGGCTGAGTGAACTGAGCAGAACCAGGAGAACATTGTGCGATGACCAACTTTGATAAACTTAGCTGTTCTCAGAAATAGCAATAATTTAAGACAATTCCAAAAGACTCATGATGTAAAATGCTATCCACATCCAGAGAAAGGGCTATGGAGTCTGAATGCAGATCAATACATACAATTGTCTATTTTTTCTTTCTTGTGTTTTTTCCCTTTTGTTCTGATTCTTCTTTCACCACATGACTAACGTAGAAATATGTTTAATATGATTGTACATGGTTAGCCTATATCAGGTTGCTTGCTGTCTTGGGAAGGGGGGAGAGGGGGGAAGAATAAAAAATTTTGGAACTCAAAATCTTATAAAAGTGAATGTTGAAAACTATCTTTACATGTAATTTGAAAAAAAATAAAATACTATTAAGTGGGAAAAAAACAAAAAAAAATCCCAAAAGTTTGTTGTGGGATATAGAGGTTGATGATTTTCTAGTTCTTCTGATCTGCTTGACTGGATCCTCACAGGGCATCCTTTCTGGATGGGTTTCTCAGTTGGACTTTCTCTTCATAGAAGTCATCTAGTCTCAGCTCAATGGGTCAGTCTGCTGCAGGCCTGGTGCAAGGAATTTGTTTGGCTATTACACTGACTCCTCACAGAACTTGGTTGCTTTTGAACTCATCTAGGTAGACCCCTCTGACATTAGGGAGCTTCTGTCAGACAGGATTGGGCAAGCTACTTTGCTATAGACAGTAGCTACTCGAATGGACCGTGTAGGTTGCTCTGTCACTGGGCTCTTCTCAGGGAGTGATGTTTCTATTGTACAGGCTTATATATTGGACTCCTTGGGCTTGTTCTTTGTGTGCAGCTACAGTAGCTGCTGGTCTGGTTGGATGGTATTACACTACCTTCAGGTACAATACTTTTTTCAGCTAGTGCTGTGGTGCTCTTTCAGCCATGGCAATCACCTTCAATGTGGTATTAACAGAAGCCTCTCCTCCCTAACACTTTAGAGTCTTGCTCTGAGGTTTCCTATCTCAAGGAAGGAAGCAGGAGAGTTCTAGCTTCTATTATTTGATAATCTTTCTTTCAATAAAGTACTCAACCTTGACTTATGGTGAACAGTCTCAATTCAGTTGTATTTCCTAGACATTGGAAATACAAAAGAAAGACATTTGGGGTCTTGTGCAGATGAGTAAATAGCTAAGTACAAAAGTATGAGTGCTGTCTGGTTCTTTGTTGATCTTTGTTGATCATATGATGAAGCTATTTAAGCCTCAGACCCTTTCTAAAGTGTGAAATATTTGTTCTGAATCTAAAACCTTCCCTGTTTACATTATAGGCCCTCTGTATTTTTACCCCTCTTGACCTTTCAGCTCTGCTGAAACCTCACTGGGACAGACTATTACGTAGCTGAACCATTGCTGTCCATGGTGCCTACAATCAGAATAAAGACGACCAGGGTCATGCAGGCTTCATGGGTCCTGATGTTCTGTCTTTAGGACATAGAGACCGCTGGGCATTGTGGTGGAGGTGAGGCACAGGTCTGCTAGGGACAGGTTGACCAGGAGCATACACAAAGACATGTGAAGATATGGATCTTAAACAGTACATTCCAAAACAGAACTCCTTCTCCTCCTCCACTCAGTCTCTGACATCTCTGCCTTCCAGCTTCTCTGGCTTCCTTCAAGTCTCAGCTAAAATCTCACCTTCTTTAGGGAACCTTTTCTTATCTCTCTTAATTCTACTGCCTTCCCTCTGTTCATTATTTCTAAATTAACCTGCATATAGATTGTTTGTACATAGTAGTTTGAATGTTATGTCTCCTGTTAGATTGTAAGCTTCTTGGGAGAGGTGACTATCTTTTATTTTTCTTTGTATCCTCAACACTTAGCAGAGTACTTGGCAAACAGTAGGCACTTAATAAATGTTTATTGACCAACTGACATCATTTGAGGGTGTCACCATCACTTCATTTACTCAGGTTTGGTGACATCCTTTATTCTTTACTCTTCCTTACTCTCTATATACACAATTAGTTACCAAGTGTTACTAATTTTAGCTCCATAATATCTCTAACATCCATTGCCATTTCTCTACTCCCATTGCTATTATCCTAGTTGACCTCAACTATTTCAATAACCTTCTAAAAGATCTTCTTACCTCAAGTCTCTCATGTCTTCAATCCATTTTCCCAAACAATTGCCAAAGTGATATTCCTAAAGTACAGCTTTGACCATGGCACTCCCTTGTTCAAAAATTTCTAGTGGTTCTCTACTCCCTCTAGGACAGGCATTTGAGCCCTGGATCTGTAAATAATAAAATATATATGTACACACATACTTGCATATATATATACATACACACACATATACATGTATATGTGTATGTGTGTATATATATACACACACACATATGTATGATATCTTTTCCCCAATATAGTTTCTTTTATAATCCTATGCATTTTATGTATTCATTAACATTATTCTGAAAAATGAATCCATAGGCTTCACCAGAATGCCAAAGGGGCCCATCACACACAAAAAGTTTATTAACCCCTGTTCTGGGACAAATTTCATTGTTTGATATTTAAAGTCCATTGTAATCTGGCTCCCACCTGTTTTTCCACAATGGGAATACTGCTGCTCATTAGTCCTCTTTACCTCCTACATTGCAAGCAAACCTGCCTACTTGCTGATTCTCATACATATCATTCCATCTTCCATCTTTATGCCTTTGCATTAGTTGTCCTCCATGCTTCCTCACTTCTGAATCACTTACTTTAATAAGAAGTAAGATCCTATACAATAATTCACCTTCAGGCTAAAGAGCAGAAGTTTTGTAAAAGATTATATTCTAACCTTAGAATGCCTTTCTTTAAACCTCAGCTCAGATGCCATCTTTTACTTGAGTTCTTTCCTGAAACTACCAGCTTCTAATGCCCCCTGAAATTAATGTGTTTACTTTGTATATATTTTATGTTTATTTATGTACATATATCTTATTTTTTCCAATAGAATGTAAGCTTCTTGAGGGGAAGGATAGTTTTATTTTTGTCTTTGTTGCCCCAGCTCCTTGTACAGGACCTTATATAGAATAAGTGCTTAATAAACAGTTTGATTGATACTAAATGTTTGTTGAATTAAATTGAGTTCTATGCTTCTAAGGCATTTGCAAAATCACTTTTGTAAGAACTAATCTCCTTAGAGCTACCTTCATGTCCTGATTTCTCAGGCTATAGATAAAAGGGTTAAGCATGGGGGTAACCACAGTAAAGATAACTGTGGCCACTGTGTCCACAGCTGAGTATGAGGATGAGGGACGCAGATAGATCCCCATTATGGCCCCATAGAAGAGCGAAACCACGGTGAGGTGGGAGCCACATGTGGACAGGGCTTTCTGTATTCCTTGTGTAGATGGGATCTTCATCACATTGGAGAATATGAAGACATAAGAGATGGCAATGCATGTAAATGGGGTAACAAACACCACCCCACCCACAGTGAACACCATCAAATCACTGATGTAAGTGTCTGAACAGGAGAGCTTTTGAACTGGGTAGGGATCACAGAAGAAGTGAGGAATAGTGTTGTCAGCACAGAAGGATAATTGAATCATTAGTAGGGTGTGTAAGAGGGCGTGCAGATTAGTGATGACCCAGGATATGGCCACCAGAAGGATGCAAAGCCTGGGGCGCATCACTGTGATGTAGTGAAGTGGGTGGCAAATGGCCACGTAGCGGTCATAAGCCATTACCACCAGAAGAAACCCATCCATGTTTATAAAAGTAATAAAAAAATACATCTGCATCATGCACTCCACATAAGAGATAGAGTTGCTTTTTGTTATGTGGTTTACCAACATCTTGGGGATTGTAACTGATGAAGAGCAAATGTCAACAAAAGAGAGGTTGGCCAGGAAGAAGTACATGGGTGAGTGGAGTCGGACATCCAAGCCAATGGCCAGCATAATGAGCAGGTTCCCAATCACAGTGACAAAATATACACACAGGAATAGCCAGAAGAGAATTCGCTGCTGTTCTGGCTGGCTAGAGAGCCCCAGGAGAAGGAATTCGGAGATAACAGTTTGGTTTTCTCTGTCCATATCTGCCAGAGGAAAAACATAGCTCACTCAACAAAGGATGATAGAGTTTTAATAGTTACTCACATTCTTTATTTAGGAACTACCTTTCTTGCATGCCCCCAAATCCAAGACGTTTCTTCATTAGGTATTATTTTAACTGCAAGATTACTTAGTTTAATCCTTTAGACTAATGATCAAATATTCATGTCAGGGAATTGAGGACTTGGTCATGCATTCAGAACTGACTTTAAGGCAGTAAGTAAAGAAATAATGTAAGTTGCTTTGCATGGAGAAACAAACAATGAACTCACTTAGCAATTGGTGTTGTTAACAGTCTTTACAATGTTCATAACTGACATATATCTGTGACATTCCTGTGATGAGTTAAACATTTAAATGTGTCACTCTCACCCTCATTCATACCTCTATACTCCACCTCTACACTCTTAAGTGATTTTCTTGAAATTCATGCAAGCTATTAATGGTAATGAGAGGCAGCCTTGGAGTTAGGAAGCCCTAGATTTACTTAAGTCCAGTCTCTCACACATACTAGCTGTGTGACCATAGGTACTTAACCTTTTAGCATATCCTCACGTAACTCTGTGAGACTATAAGCATCCTCTCCCAACATATTTCATTTTATTTTTAATTACATTTTATTTGTTTCAATTAACAAGCTTTTTCTTTTTCTTCCACTCCATCCAAAGCATTGAAATGAAAAAAGAGAAAGAAAACTCTTGTAACAAATGTACAGTCAAACAATACAAATTCTCACATGGCTATGTCCAAAAAACATCTCATTTTGCACCCTGGGTCTATCACCATTTTGTCAGGAAGTGGACAACATGCCAATTACCAATTCTCTGGAATCATGGTTAGTCAGTGTCTAAGAATATAAGTTATAGAAGTGAAGAACTAAGTGAAGTCTGCACTGGTAGAGAAATTTTCCACTCTAAGAATTTAATGAAATGATGAAATCATAGGCACAGATTCAAAGAATAGATGATAGAGAGATAGATAGGTAGGTAGACATAGCTAAATATAGACAGGTAAAATTTGTTGCTGATATTTGCTTTTGTTCACTGGATCTGATCTACAAGGTAGATCTTTAACTGAGATTCAGTTCATAACCATTGATTTTATATTGCTGCTGTTTTATTTTAACAATATGACTATTAAAGCAGCCAAACATACCAACTTAATTATTTCATAGAGTTGTAAAAAAGTTAACATACTAAATAAAATTTGATGCTTCTATTTTTTTTTAAAATTAAGCAATCAGTGTGGTAGAGGAACAATGAAACATACAGGGAAAAACCACTGTATTTGGAATTTGGAGACTTGGATTTTAGTCTTTAATAAGCATTACTGCTTGTTAACTGTATGACCTTGAACAGTTCTCTTAGTCTCCAAGAACCTTGGTTTGTAACATATGGGGTTAATCATACTTGTATTATTTAGCTAATAGTGTTATTTTGAACAAATCACCTTAAAATGCTTTTTAAATATGAACCTTAGATTTTTATCAGCTACAACTGTATAATATAGAAAGAAGAGCTAGATTTTGAGCTTGGTGACCTAAATTCAAATTTTTACTATTTAATATTTGTGTGACCTTAAGCAAATCACTCAACCTCTCTGTGCCTCAGTTCCTCACTTTTAAAATGAAAGAATTTACTAGATGACCTTTAGGGTCCCATCCAGTTCTAAATCTATGATCTAAGACCTAAATCTTGTGGTCTTATGACCTAACTTTGGTTTAAATTCAATACCTTTAGATGTGAATACTCTTTCCTTACTCACTCAAATCTCTTTATGCAGCTGCTACATTGCTCCAAGCCTTCAAGATGGTTTCCCACTCTTATGATGACTCCTCATCAAAGTTTCCTTGTAGATTTTCATAGTAGCTTTAGGAGATTTAGTTTAAAGATCTCTTCCCTCAGCTGTTTTCTTTCCCAGTCTGTCAGTCTTCACAAGATTCAGCTCCTTCAGAATGACATCTCTTCCATAATACAGTAGAGAAAAGGGAAAGACAAAGCTATGTAGCATACTTCTCTGTGGAGAACATAAATACCCCTAATATTTTCCTATTAAAATAAACTTATTTTCTCATCCTGCTCTTAAAATATAGAGAATTTTAGAGTTACAAATTCATAGACTATTACAGCAGGGAGGTACCTTAGAGTTCAAGAGTTCCTCGGCTAGATTAAATAGCACTTGCTACAGGAATCTAGAAAAGGGAAAATTCAGTGTAGATTGGATTGATCAGAGACAATGAGGACTTTGGCTGGGCCTTGCTATGTGGGTAGCATTTAGTTACCAGAAGAGGGGGATAACAGTTTGGACAGAGGGAAATAGGCTACACCGAGTTTTGTAGGTGGGAAAACACAAAGTAGTGAGGAAAGGGAAACGAGAACAGCCTAGCTGGAATGGAGGCTGCACATTAGAGGAAGAATGAGGAATATAACGAAAAAGATACAGTGGTGGTGGGGGGGGGTCCGTTGATAAGAGTTTCAATTTCCAGGCAAAAAATCTAGAGTTTCTCTAAAATATAAATGGGAAATTTCTGTGATCTCTTCATGGTCCCAGTATGAGACACCCCTGGTTCTATTATAATGGGCAGACCATTGAATTTGGATCTAAAAAACCTGGTTTTGATACCAGCTCTAACTACCTACATGTCAGACTCTTTTCTCTTGGTCTTCAGTTTCTTTAAAATGTAAGTTTAGGACTAGATGATGTTTAAAGTTCTTTCCAGCTCTCATCCTAGGATTCTCTCTTAAAGACCACAGTCTAGTCTAGTTTTTTACAAAATAGCACCTAAGCCGCCACCCCAATCTTCGTTCTTCTGTTCTCTGCTGTAAATTGTGTCCTATTGTGGCAGGCTAGGATTGCCTGAGATATAATTTCTCACTGACTTTGGTCAGAACTGGAAAAGGGAGCTGTGTGTGTCTGTGCATAGTTATACTTATTATCTATTTGTGTGTCTGAACGTGAGAGGGGTGTGTGTGTGTGCGCATGCCCATGCGTGCGTGTGCCCGTGTGTGTGTGTGTGTGTGTGTGTGTGTGTGTGTGTGTTTGAAGGTGATGCTCTGGCTGTTGTTTCCCTAGGCCTTACCTGGATGTTTGTAAAGACCTAGGCACTGTCACCTAAAGCCCTGGCTCTGTTAATCCTACTTCTTTCCTCCAGGTAATGGGAAATTCAAAGTCAGCCAAAGGTTGAAGGCCCAGAGAAATTCTCCCTGGAGTAGATGAGATAGAAAGAGGGACTCTTGGTCCTTGGATAAGATAGGGTGGATCACGTTTTTCTGTCCCAGTGGGATTCTATGTTGGACTTGTGGTGGGAATATTTACCGATTTCATAAACCTCTGAGATTTTATACCCATAGCACTTCATTAATGATAAAGGTGGAACAATGTGCCTGCTCTATTCATCTTTCCTGTGGTTTTCACGTTAATATAGGGAAGTGACTAGAATTCTGGGCCTGATTTGGCTACTCACTATCATTTTGGCAAGCCACTGTCCCTCTTAGAGCCTGAGTTATTTTTTCTTCAAAAAAGAGGGGATTGGATTAGATGATCTCTCAGGTCCTTTCCTAATTTAGAATCCTATTCCCAATTCCTTCTATGATTATATGAATCTTGGATTTAGAAGGGACCTTACAGGTTATCTAGCCTGCCTCCTCTTTATCCTTATGAGATGTGTAAATTCTGTCAAAAAGATTCTTGACAAGTGGTCAGTCTCATTTTGGATAGAGTCAATGACAGGGAACTCACTGCTTCACAAAGCAATGCATTCCATTTTCAAATAGCTCAAATTGTTGGAAACTTCTTCCTTAAATTGATAAAAAATTACTTTTCTATAAATTCCATTTTAATCAGACAGAATAAGTCAAAATTTGACTCTATATACAATTTTATTCTATATAAAAACTTGCTCTATATATTCAGATATTTGAAGACGTTTATTATGTTTCTACAAAGTCTTATTTCTAGAAGCTAAAAAGCTGCACTCCTTCAACTAATCCTAATGATCTGAAGCCCCCTTACCATCCACATTACTTTCTTCTTGTCAATAAATTTACAGCATGGTTTCCAGAATTAGCGCTATATTTCAGATGTGAGCTATAGCTTGACTAGTGCAGAGTAGGCATGTGAAACTCATCATGTTCAAAACGGAACTCAATATCTTTCCAACTAAAACTTTCTATCTTTTGAACTTCTTTTTTGAAGGCACCACCATCTTTCTAGTCTCCCAGGCCTTCACACTCTGTATCATCTTCAAGTCTTCACTCTCCTTCATCCTACCATGTGAAGAGAAGAAAACAAGAGTATCAGATGACAGAAGCAGAATTCAAATGACTTTGGTGTCATGTTCTCCCTGGTCATAGCTGACACATGCTGGTAATTAGGAAAAATACTTGGGCCAAGGTAACTGTTGGCTGAGGTAAGAAAAAGCAAGACTAGCGACAAGAGGAGAGTAGACAGGATCCATTTTGAGCTCCCCCCTCCAAGTGACTATGTGCTGCCAGTGTGCAAGAGGCTTAGCTGAGCAGGAGAACTAATATCAATAAAGGAGTCGAAAGTGGAAATCTCAAGTTGCTGAAGTCTAGGGAGCCTCAAATCAGGAACCATAACAGAAGTGACACTTTATCTAACCTCAAGCTATTTCTCAGAAGCTTGGGATTCTATTCTGAAGATGTTAATGCCCTATGCCGATATGGCACTGGTGTCTCACATATTGGTCCCTGCTTTTTTCTAGTTCACTCATCCACCTCTACAAAATTAAAAATACAAACGTTATCACTCCCCAAAGAATGACTCCCTAAGCTTCAGGCTGTTACTTGGTTAAGTAGTGTTGATGCAGTTCTGAAGCACACAAATTGTACACTATCTTTCATATCCTCTCTTTAAGCCTTTAGCCCTGTAAATCCCCTAGCTGCTAGAGGTAGCCCCAATAATTCTATGGGTAAAAGATACATGTATTCTTTCTACTGATTTTTTTTTTACTATTTTGGTTCTGATGCATGTATTCTATCTACTGATTTACCATTAGCAGGATTTGGGGGAAATTTGGATAATTTAGTTTGCCATCAAAGTGCAGCTGTTATAACAAATATGGTAGGTTGGACATAGTGTGAGGAAGATAATTCGTATCATCAGGTTACTAGACTTATCAACTAAGTGATGGTAAGTCTGATGGCCACCCTACTGGATCCTGGGTCTCAACACATATTTCATATGATGACATACTGGCCAAAATCATGTTGAAACTACACCTTCCTAAAGTATTGTTGGATATAAGGGCCAATGCAGGCTCACATAGTGCACCAAGGGACTGTCATCACAGATCCAGAGCACTGACTACTGAGCGTCACCAGGAAGGATGGGCAAATATGAGCTTAAGACCATGTAAAACTGATTCTCCCTTGTGTGCTGATGCCACCCTGCTTGAAAAGTCAACAATTGGGCCTGATGATATATATCATTTTCCATTTTGTTTTAGTGAATCCAAACATGTCTAACAATAGAGGCTAAGGTGAGCTAGTTCCTCAGATTGTTAAATGAACCCTTTGCCTTCTATATCCACTGAAAAGCCTGGGGTGTTTTTTATGCTTATTTTTTGCTTTTTGGAGAGGCAATCAGGGTTAAGTGACTTGCTCAGGGTCACACAGCTAGTAAGTGTCAAGTGTCTGAGGCTGGATTTGAACTAATGTCCTCCTGACTCTAAGATCTGGAACTCTATCCACTGTGCCACCTAGCTGTCCCTCTGGAGTATTTTTTTTTAAAACAGATTGCTAAATGGTACTGTCAGGGTAGAGAACCCAGGGAGAAAGTGACTATAATATTCCACAAAGCAGAGGGACCATTATAGATCCTTTGTGGAGTTGGGGTCCACTTTGTGTGGTATGGCCTCTATCTTACATGGATTTGTGACAACTTACTATATGTTCCATGAATTATATTTCCTTATTATTTTCTTCAGTTTTTACAAACCCAAACTAACAATCTCGTGCTGGTGTAAGTATTCTAAAGTAGCACCTACCCATTTCATGTGCTGTAGAGGGTTCTGGGAGTATGAAGATATCATCAAGATTAGCTACTACACCTTAATACAATAGCTGTTGGAGTAGATTTTGCAAACCTCTGAAGAACTTCTGAGGTGTCATACAACCCAAATGGTACATATGATTCCTTCAATAGTATTCATTCAAATTTTACCATGCTCAGAAAGTCAACTTCAAATCATTCCCATTTTGAATCAGGGCCAAAATACATGCCCTTCAGATATTCAATTTGGTGGATATTTCTGGCCCTGTCAACTAGTCCATCAGGTATCATGGGCAGGGGATTCTGATCTCACAGAGTGATTATACATAGAGTTATGACTGATTAATGTCTTCACTTTTTGGCAAATAGCCTTGGGGTTCTAATCAATCAATTAATCAATCAATAAACATTTATTAAATACCTACATGCTAGGAACTTTGTTAGACACTGGGGTTACGAAGACAAAAATGAAGCTGTCCTTGCCCTCAAGAATCTTACATTCTATCAATGGAAACAACATATAAGTGCTTACTAAGTGTGTACAAGGTAAATTAAAAGTTATTGGGAGAGGGGCACTAGTAGTTAGGTCTCATACAGAAGATGGCATTAGAACTGATCTTTGATGAGGATGAGGGGCTCTACAAAGTGGGGAAGAGGAGGAAGTACATTCCGGGCATGGGGCTCAGGGGACAGCTGGTACAAAGGCACAGAGATGGGGGTGGAATTTCACAGTAACAAACAGCAAGTTCAGTTTGATTGAATTGTAGAGTTAAGAGCAAGGGAGTAAAGTGTAACCAATCTGGAGAGGCTGAAGCCAGATTGTCAAGGGCTTTCATGACCAAACAGGAGTTTGTATGTCTTGCTAGATGCAATAGGGAGCCAATGGAGCTTTTGTGAGTAAGGGAGTAACATGGTTAGAACCTTTGCTTTTGGAAATACCTTTGGTAGCAGTGTGGCTGCTGGTTTGGCAAGAGGGGAGACTTGTGGCAGGGAGAAAATTTAGGAGGCTGTTATAAAAGTCCAGAAACAGTCCTCTAGCAGGGAAAATGGAGGGGCAGATAGACTCCTCTGTTAAGTTTTTCTCCAACACCTCCCTTATGAACACTGTCTCTGGCCTCATCAATGAAGAAATCTAGACTGGGACTCTTGGAAAAAGGCTGTACAATTGAATAACCTAATAGGGGCCACATCTGCCATCCTAGAGGGCCATTCTCTGCTATGTCATCTTTTTATAGGCTCTAACATTAAGGTGTCCTGGTGTAGGAAGTGGATAGCACCTATGGCAGGATATGAAATACAGTTGTGGTAAGCCATCTGTTTTTCAGTATGAGAATTGTACAGACTGATATTCCCTGAGCCCCATGTATTAATGGCACTGGGCTTGCTGGAAAACTGGTCTGTAGTACTACCAGGAAAGAGGGAAGGAAAGGTCATGTTTATGTTCATAATATTTCTCCCCTTCTATAGCGACTTGGTTTTGTCAATGAAGGACCTGCATTGAACTACCAGTGGGATGTCCATGGGCCTGCAACAAAGTTGGCAAATGCCACGGTATCTAGCATAACCAGGACCAATAATAATCAAGACCCTAAAAGTTTGACCTCAAGGGTCTGAAGACAGTGGGACACAGGATGGAGAATGAGAAAGAGTCAGCATAGAAGTGGAGTTTATATTAAAAAAAAAGAAAATTTCCATCTCTTCAAAGCAGATTGCTTTCTCATTGTACTTTAACTCTAGTCCCAGCTAGAATGGGTGGTTTAGATCCTAACCTAACTACTTCCCACTTCCAATGTAATGTAAGCTTTGTGGGGCAGGGACTTGGTAATTTTTGTCTTTATATACCCTAAGACTAGCACTTAGTAGCTACCTAATAAATGCCTGGCACATACTAAGTGCATAATAAATGCTTGACTTAAGAAAATAAATGCAGCATGAATAGCAACTCATGAGGCATTTTTATCCCTGGATGAAGATAGAGTAATCTCTGCTGCCTGAGGCCAGGGCCACCCTCTTTCAAGTAATGACTGAGCAAGGAATTTATGTATTTCAAGGTTTCAAATATTTTCTATAGTATGGCTGATTTATCAGACATCTGAGGTAGTTGTTGTTGGTACTGTCTGGACTCTAGCAGTATGACAGCCTATCATCGCAGCTCTATGAGGTCATCTGTATACGAGAGGACCATGTCATGGTCTTCCAGAAGCAAGGTCCAAAACTGCTACTTAAAGACTCCCTCAGAGAGGGAGAAAGATAATTTGTAGACTGCAATGGGAGACAGGCTAAAGAGAGGAGTGAAGAATATTGAATCCAAAGGCCAGACCAGATGGTTAATTGCAGTGGATGTGGGATGATGCTAGAAGAGCTGAGGTGAGTAAGACCACTATTACTGATCATAGAGGGGTTCTCTAGGTTTAGGGAGCCAAAATATAGGGAGCAGGAAGAAGTCAACATTACCTGAACTTCAAGCTGCTTCCCAGAGGCTTAAGTCTTCATTTCAAAGTTTTGCCTGCTCCCTGTCCCTCCTGGCCCTGAAGCTTTGAGTTGGAGGACAGAATCATTGCCTCCAGCTCACTTATATTCCACTGCTAAGCCACACGTTTGTGTACTGGATATGTTAGAGAAATGAGATCCATCTGGTAAAAGGAAACTGAATAGAGACAAATACAAAGCCTTACCCTTAACAAAACGTCAAATATAAGAAGGGAGGAAGAGCATGGATAGAAAATAGTACTGGAGGTTCTGGTGGATGTCAGGCTCAATATGATATGATAATGTGATCTTAATGCTGCCTTGAGAGAGGAACAACGTCTATATCAAGATTTGTGACTGTACAGATATGCTTGTCCCGTGTCAGAACACATTGGAAGTATTGCGTTTAATTCAAAGTGCCACACCTTTTTTTCTTATTTAGTTAGTATTTTATTTTTCCCCAGTTACATGTAAAAACAATTTTTAATTTTCATTTTTAAAAATTTAAGTTCCAAATTCTCTCCCTTCTTCTCCCCTTTGAGAAGGCAAGCAATTTGATATAGGTTATATATGGGTAGTCATGCAAAACATATCTATAATAGTCATGTTGTGAAAAAAATATACAAAAACATCAAGAAAAATAACAAAATAAAAAATTATGCATCAATCTGTATTCAGATACCATCAATTCTTGAGGATGGATAACATTTTCCACCTTAAGTCCTTCAGAGTTGTCTTGAATCATTGTATTTCTGAAAATAGCTAAGTCATTCACAGCTAATCATATTACAATATTGCTGTAACTTTGTACATTTCACTTTCATCAGCTCATGCAAGTCTTCCAGGTTTTTCTGAGACATACTGCTCATCATTTCTTATAGTACAGTAGTATTCCATCATAATCACATACCACAACCTATTCAGCCATTCCCTATTTGATTGGCATCCCTTAATTTCTAATTCTTTGCCCCCAGAAAAGAGCTGCTATAAATATTTTTGTATATATAGGTCCTTTTTTTTAAAAAAAAAATCTCTTTTGGGATATAGACCTAGTAGTGGTATTGCTAGGTCAAAGGCTATCCATAGTTTTATAGCAGAATTTCTTAAACTTTTTCCACTCTTGACCACTTGTTGCCCAAGAAATTTTTATGTGACCCTAGGGATACAAGTATATAAAATAGGTATGAAAATCAAACATTTCCTGATAATAAATCATAAAAAAAATTATTTTAAAATAATTCTTTGGTATACATATAATTTTATAATTTATTAAAGACAAAAGCAAATTTGCATACTAATGAGATGGATGTGTTTGTTTATTTTTACATAAAGAATTATATCTTGACAGAATATTTGACACTGCAGAATATAGAGCATCTTCAACATTTTTCAGTGTTGATCGACATTTTGATTTTATAATCATCAGTGCTAAGAATGCCACTTCACATAAATACATAGTACAAAATGGCAGAAGTATATTTAGGGCTATTTCAGAAATTGTTAGAAATTCTGTGCTAATCCCAAGCCAAAATTCATTTAAAGATTTTGTATGTATACTAAAAACACTGCAATTCAAGACATATGATAGTCTCAAATATGAGCCAAGGTGTTTCTGGCAGGATTCATTGGTGCTTTATGGCATGATGTCATGAGCAGTGCAAAGTGTACATGTTTTTGTTTTTTTTTTTTTTTGGTTAGGCAATGGGGTTAAGTGACTTGCCCGGGGTCACACAGCTAGTAAGTGTTATGTGTCCGAGGCCAGATTTGAACTCAGGTCCTTCTGAATCCAGGGCTGGTACTCTATCCACTGCACCACCTAGCTGCCCCCAAAGTGTGCATGTTATATGTTCAGAACCAAGGCTGCAGCGAAGTTGTGCAACGTAATATGGGCAAGCGCTGCCAGAAACACCTTAGATTCATCCTGCATTTGATTTTGAATTAATTTTTGGTTGTTGCATTTTCAGAAAGCTTTTACTGTTACCAAACTTTTTTTGACCCCCCCATTGTTATTTGACCACGTACGGGGTTGTGACCCACAGTTTAAGAAGCGCTACTTTACAGAATATTTGAATCAATTCACAACTCCACCAACAGTACATTAATGTCTCATTTTTTCCACATCCTCTCTGATTATTAGCCAATCTAGTAGGTAAGAGGTAGTACCTCAGAATTGTTTTAATTTACATTTCTCCAATCAATAGCAACTCAGAGTATTTTTTATGTGGCTATAAATACTTTTGATTACTTCATCTGAAAACATCATATTTTTGATCATTTATCAATTGGAAAATGGCTCTTATTTTTATAAATTTGACGCAGTTCTCTATATGTTTGAGAAATGAGGCCTTTATCAGAGAAACTTGCTTCAAATTTTTTGTTATTATTGTTAACTGTATTTCCCTCCATCCTATTCCCCCACCCTGTTTATTCTATTCTCTCTCTCCTTTCCACACTGTCCCTCCTCAAAAGTGTTTTGCTTCTGACAACTCCCTCTCCCAATCTGCCCTCCCTTCTATCACTTCCCATCCCCTTCCCCTCCTACTTTCCTGTAGATTAAGATAGATTTCAATACCCAATTGAGTTTGTATGTTATTTCCTCTTTGAGCTGATTCTGAGAGTAAGGTTCACTCATCCCCCATCGCTTCTCCCCTCTTTCTACTGTAAAAGCTCTTTTATACTTTTATACTATTACACTTTTAAACTACCTCTTCTTTTCTCTTTCTCCCAGTGCATTCCTCACTCACCCCTTAATTTTATTTTTTTAGATATTATCCCTTCATATTTAACTCACATCTGTGCTCCCTGTCTGTATATACTCCTTCTAATTAGCCCAATGAGAAACATCTTATTAGTTACAAATATCCTCTTCCCATGTAGGAATATAAACAGTTGAACTTATTAAGTCCCTTATGATTTCCCTTTTCTGTTTTTTATGTTTCTCTTGAATCTTGTATTTGAAAGTCAAATTTTCTATTCAGTTTTGGTCTTTTTATCAAGAATGCTTGAAAGTCATCTATCTCATTGAATGTAAATTTTTCCCCTGAAGGATTGTACTCAGTTTTGCTGGGTAGGCAATCCTTGGTTGTAATCCTAGCTCCTTTGTCCTCCAGAATATCATATTCCAAATCCTTCAGTCCTTTAGTGTAGAAACTGCTAAATCTTGTGTTATTCTGAGTGTGGTTCCACAATACTTCAATTGTTTCTTTCTGACTGCTTACAAAATTTTCTTCTTGACCTGGAAACTCTGGAATTTGGCTTTAATATTCCTGGAAGTTTTCATTTTGGAATCTTTTTCACAGGTGATAAGTGAATTCTTTCAATTTCTATTTCACCCTCTGGTTCTAGAATATCAGGACAGTTTTTCTTGATAATTTCTTGAAGGATGATATCTAAGCTCTTTTTTTTTTTTGATCATGGTTTTCAGGTAGTCCAAAAATTTTTAAATTATCTCTCCTGAATCTATTTTCCAGGTCAGTTGTTTTTCCAATGAGATATTTCACATTGTTTTCTACTTTTTCATTCTTTTGGTTTTGTTTTATTATTTCTTGATTTCTCATAAAGTCATTAGCTTCCATTTGCTCCATTCTAATTTTAAAGGAATTATTTTCTTCAGTGAGGTTTTGGACCACCCTTTCCATTAGGCCAATTCTACTTTTTAAGGCATTCTTCTCCTTATTGGCTTTTTGACCTTCTTTTACCATTTGGCTTAGTCTGTTTTTTAAGGTGTTATTTTCTTCAGTATTTGTGTGTGTGTGTGTGTGTGTCCTTTACCAAGCTATTGACTCATTTTCCACAATTTTCTTGCATGATTCTCATTTCTCTTTCCATTTTTTCCTCTACCTCTCTTACTTGATTTCCAAAATCCTTTTTGAGTTCTTCCATGGCCTGAGACTTATTCATATTTTTCTTGGAGGCTTTGGATGTAGGAGCTTTGACTTTGTTGTCTTTTTCTGAATGTTTTGATCTTCCTTGTCACCATAGTAACTGTCTACAGTCAAGAGTTTTTTTTTTTCTGTTGTTTGCTTATTTTACCAGCTTATCACTTGACTTTTAACTATTTGTTAAAGTAGGGCTCTCTTTCCAGGGTGGAGGACACAGTGTCCCAAGCTTTAGGAGTTTTGTGCTGCTGTTTTCAGAGATACTTCTAGGGACCTGTAAGTTTTCAGTTCTTCCAAGGTGGTATGATCTAAGGACAAACATTTACTATTCTCCTGAGCTGTGCTCTATTCTGTGAGTGACCACAAGCACCTTTTTCTGCCCTGGAACTGTGAAGAAGGTCCTCCCTCCACTGTGGTCACAAGCTCTGCTATGCTATTGTTCTTCCTCACCCTAGGAGTGCCACTCAGGACAATGACCTGGATCTGAATATGGGCAAAGCAACAATTTAGCCTCAGTGCCAGCAAAAAAAAATCATCTTGTGATCAGTTGTGTGATCCCTTTACTGTCTGTGGGCTGAGAGTTCTACAAGCAGCTGCTGCTGCTGCTTCTTCCACTACCACTGCTGATTCAATAAGTCCCAAGACCTTCTCCTGGTGTACTGTGCTGGTATAGCCTGCATGGGACTGCTCTCTACTCTCACCCAGGTGCAACAGGCCTTTCCTGCTGACCTTGTCAGTTGTCTCTGGTGTCTGTGGGTTGAGAGGTCTGGAAACCACCACCGCTGCCAGTGATCCAGTCATCCTGAGGCCTGCTCCAGGTTTGCTAGAGTCTGATCTGCTCTGGTGTGGCCTGCACTGGACTGCAGTCCTTTCTCACCCCGGTGCAATAAAACTTCCCTGCAAACCTTCCAAGTTTGTTTGTACAGGATGGAAGAAGCCTGAGGTAGGAGGTTCATTCAGAAGGTTATTGCAATAGTCCAAAAAGAGATAATGAGGGCGTAAAGTAGGGTAGTTGCTGGGTTAGTTGAGAGAAGAGGTTGTTAGAAATATTGTATAGGAGATTGAACTACAGGCATATATCAGACTCAGGACTTGGGGTGGTTGAACTTTTAAAAAAATATGTTGATAACTATATTTTGACATAGTTGGTTTTCATCTTATGTACTTTATATTTTGAATTTAAATACATCGTTCTAAGAATGGGTCCCTAGGCTTCACCAGACTTCCAAAGGGGTTCTTGACACAAAAAAGGTTAAGATTCCCTGGCTGGGCAATCTTTGAGGTCCATTCAAACTCTGAGGTCCTAAGTGTCTTGCAGAACAGTATATGCACTTACTATGACTATATTAATAGAAACATATTTATAAAAATACATAGGTGAATGGATAAATTAGAAATGGATAGGAATGTGGAAGAAACTAGGAAGTTATTACATGTATATTTTGCATATTCATTTAAATTGTAGGTAGATCTAACTGGTGGTGGTATGTAAAGTTAAGTGTGTCTCCTTCCATTCTTTCTTGCTCATTATCACTAACATGGTATTTAAGCTCCATGTGGAAATTGACTGAGTGGCCTTCACTTCATTTGAGCCACAGGCAGGCAAACTGGTGACATTATTAATCAGAATAGGGCTTTGTTGATGACCTGTGCCGTGGTGTGAGGACTTAAACTATGACACTTGAATGTGTGCAACTCATAAACTTTGTTTGTAAGTCCCACGTGATCCTTATTAGAAGCATGTCCAGGCTGTTTGGAGGAAAGAAAATACCAGTCCAAAATAGACAGCTACAAGATGGACCAAGAAGATTGATCGAAGACAGGGAAGGGAAAACCAAGGTGACAGATTTTGACCATTATGGAGTAACTAAGGCCAAAAATAATTAGAAACACAACTATTAAGCATGAAGTAAAGAAGCTCCCAAAGGCATATGACCTGACGGCATATCCTAATAATCACAACAGTTGGCTTTTATATGGGGCTTTAAGGTTTGCAAAGTGCTTTACTTATGTCAACTCATTTGGTCCTCACAAAAACCCTGGGAGGTAGATGCTATTATTGTCCCTATTTTACAAATGAGAAACTGAGGAAGATGGAAATTAAGTGACTTTCCCAGGGTTACACAGATGGTAAGTGTCTGAGCCTGGATTTGAACTCATCTTCCTAGGTCGAGCACTCTATCCATTGCATGTGAGTCCTACCTATCCTAAATGCATGTAGTCTTAACTTGAACATTTCATGTTCTCACAGAGCTCTGATTTTTTTAAACTGATGTTAATTAGAAGTCTCCACTCCTGCTATTGGGAGGACTTTGTCTCTGGCCGTCCTGGGACACATTTGTATAGAAGGGCTGTTGGGCTTAGTTCCTAGTTACAATTATTCAGGAGAAACCAAACATTCCTCTTCTAACTTAACTTAATTGGACTTCAAAAATGTACCCCTGGGTGATAATTTTCTGCTCAAACAGAGGAGCCTGTGGGTAAAGGGAGCAGAACTTCCATGGGGCCTCATTAGTCCTGTAGTGGTGGAAATTACGCTGTGCTCTCACTCTCTGATGATGGCATAGCAATCACTAAGTCCCATCCTGAGTCTTACGAACTTTCCCAATTCAATTCAGTAATCTTTTTAATTGCCTGCTCTGTGAGAAAGCTGTTACCCTAAGCAGGGCACCCAAAGAGGAAGATACAATTATAAATATAAATAAGGTCTGCTGAGGTTTCTAAATATTCCTTTTATTATCTTGTATTTGTCTGGTATTTTCTGTTCCTATGACTACCCCTCTGGTCTAAAATCTCATGCCATCCCAAATAGACTGTTTCAATAGTTTCTTGATTGCTTTCTATACCCCTCATCTCTTCTCCGTCTGACCTATTTCTCCAGTACCTACACTAGCTTGCCATTGTCTAGATTAAGTCCAATTGCACAGACTGGTAGTTAGATGCTCATATAATACAGCCCTACCCTACTTTTCCACTTTTACCTTCATTTAAGATTAAATTTTGAGTGAATGCTATGTGTTAAACTCTATGATAGGTGCTAGGGTGAATAAAGATATGAATAAGCTATAATCTCTCCCCACCATGGCCTCCTCCTTGTTGCTAGTTGGAGAGACACAAATAATGAAAACATAAGGTACAATATGATAAATGAGAAGGAAATTCAAATAGCATTTTGAGGGTTCTGAAGGGTGAAGGATCACTTCTGGGTGGGAAGAATCAGTGGAAATTTCCTGCAGGAGAAGGAATTTGAGCTGGTTTTTGAAGGAGAGATTGGATTCTTTCATGAGGAATATGGTGTTAGCTTGGGGAAGAGTCGTTAATGTGTGAGCCTTTGACATATCTATACTCCTAGAACTACCTGCCAAAACATTATCTAAGGTTCATTAGGGGCAATTTCTGAATCAAGATTTTGGGTTAGGGAGGACGAAACAAAATATGAGCAGCTAAAGAACTGTGTGAGGTAGGGTAATAGCATTTCAGTGGAGGAGCCATTTAGAAAGCCCAGGCCTGCAGATTTATCTGAGAGGGAAAATATGGTATGGTGATCATAGGCTAATTCTGGGATTCAAGAAGCCTGGATCCCACATCTAGATGGCTGACTAGTTATGTGATATGGAACAAGAAATTTCCCATCTGTAGAGATGTTTTCCCGCCTGTCACGTAAATAACAAAAGATGCTCAGTCACAGGAGGTTGTTGAGAGGGTCAAAGGAGATAATAGATTGAAGCTGGAGTTCTTAATCGGTTTTGTGATAAGGATCCCTTTGGCAGTCTGGGGAAGTCTATGGACTCTTCTCAGAATGCATTTAAAGGGATAAAATAAAATACACAGGATTACAAGGGAAATCAAAGGTTAGGGAAAATAAAGATCAATTTTTTCCCCATCCAAATTCACAGATCCCGTAGAGATCTGGAATGTCTCGAGTGCCATATAAATATCAAGTGGTGTGATATTTCTTAGGGACTCTGGGGCTAACACCACCCCCAAATGCCTTCATGATATGGCTGGGGAGTGTATCCCTACCAAGGCTCAAACACCTAGGAGATGTAATTTTGACCTACCCCAGGAGAAAGAAGTGACATGATTGGGGAATGTGATGTCGCTGTCATTAATCAACTTAATATCCATCAATAGCTCCTCCCAGGGATGCCTTAGGGAATGAGGAAGTCTCTACAAAGTCTATTTTGCCCAATTTGGTGGTCCCCATTTCTTCCAAAAAACACCCCTAAATGGGATGAGTGAATCTGAGGACTAAAACTGCTGAGACACTGGTCCCTGAATTTTCAGATGTCCTGGTCTTTCTGGAAAAAGGTTGCTTCAACCTGATTTCTGTTTTTACAACGTGTTTTCCCCTCTCTACAGGCCCAGTTGCTAGGTTGTTGGGTGATGGAGATGAGACACAGCTGGGTAGGGGATGAATTTCCTTTTCTTCTTTTTCTATTCCGCATTCTTGCAATGGGCTGAATCATAACTCTCTATGCAAGACCAAGGAAGGCAGCAATGCAGACATTACTGCTGCATCACATCCAGAGATGAGGGGTAAGGATGGACCAACCCTTAGCTGTGGGAGTGGAGATATACTGATGCAGCATACTGCAGTAAAGCTTGCCTCTCATTCTTCTATTCACCTTCCCATACATGAAAGTACAGATTAAGGAGTGTGTGTGAAAGTAAGCAGTATTCACACAGATATGTTACTGAAGTGCATATTGTACCTTTCTTTTTGGATGGAATCCTATCTTCAATGCCTTGGGGAGGGGAAAAGATTTGGCCCTGAGATCAAATCTTTTATGGAGCAAAGATTCTAAATACTAATGTCCTAAATTATAGATTTTGCATGCATTCACTATATTCAGAGAATCTTAGGGTTGGAAGGATTTCACCTCTTCTAATTTCCTGTTTCATGCAGGATTCCACCCACTGCACTGCTTATAGATGGTTATGTAGTTTATGTCTGAACATCTCCAGTGGCAGGGAGGTCCCTCACCCAAGAAGCAATCTATGGGACTATTAGGAAATGCATGTTAAGATTTAGCTGGAAAAGGTTCATCTCTAACTCTTACTTCTTGGAAGCCTCCTCCTCTCTTGAGCCACATAGAATAAAGCTGCTCCCACTTTCATAAGAGTCCTTCAAGAATTTAAAGAAATTGGACAATCCAACTAAATTTCTCCAAGAAAAATATATGAATTCCTTTACACTTCTTCATAAAACACAGTTCAAGATGCTTTATCCCACTGATTTCCTTGTCTGGAAACATGCTTCATTTTGTCAATTAAATGTACCCTTTAAAATGTGCTGCTTGCAGCTGAACATACAAATCTAGGAGGCGTCTGATCAGTGCATGGGTCAGCAGGACTCTGACCTCCCTTATTCTGTACTATACTAGCTCAGCCTGACAGCACGACATTGATGAAGGTAGAGCTGATTGTCCACCAAAACCTTTAAGTCTTTTTTTTATATGATCTTGTTAAGCCATATCTCACTGATTTAATACATTTGCAATTGATTTTTTGAACCAAACAGGAGAACTTCATATTTTTTCCCATATATTTATTCCTTATGCTGCTTACATTGTCATTATTCTCATTTCTTCCTCTCCTTCACCCAACAACCTTCACCTTGATTGTCCAGTTCTTATTGTTAACAATAATCTGATAAGGTGATAATTTATATTTTCATTATGGAGGGATGAATGAAAGAATAGTGAGTGAGCTGTGTTGCAATTTGTTGCCTTATCTTCCCAGGAACCAAGCCCCCAAGGAGCATTTTCTGGCCATCTCCTTATTATGCTGCCTCTACTCTAGCCATCATCCTTATCCCTCACCCTCAGCTCCCCTTTATGAGTTATCTTCTCATATTAGTACAAATGAGTATATTTGCATCACTAGTACTAGTACCTAGCACAGTGAGTGACACAGAGTAAATAATTCATACATTTTCTATCCATCTAAGTAATTTAATTCAACTTTTTTCTTTTGTAGATAGAGATCTTTTTGGATCCCGATTGTCTCATCTAATATATTAGCTATCTTTCTTCATTCCATTCCAACTACAAATTTTATAACTATTTTTTCATCCAAATAATTGAAAATCATGTTGAAAAAGACAGGACAAGAGTACCCTTAAAGACTTTCCTCTGGGTTGAAATTGATCTTTTTTAAAGTTATATTAACATCTGACTACTTTTATGTAAGAATGGGATTGTGATGCAGAAAGCTGCATGGCCTGGGTGCCTTGTTGAGTTCCATTAATTCTTGATTCTGTATGAATGTTAATTATGTGGATTTTTCAGAGGACCATGAGGTTTGTCAAGCAGGCTTTTGTGACACTATAGTGTGGCTGTGTTCAGTGTCATAGGGCTCAGTTTGTAGAATGTAGTTACTGAGAAGAAATCCGGGGGCATTAGATAATAATTTCTTCAGAGTGACAGAAGTGCTACTCTCAGAGATTTCAGAATCACAAAAATATCAGAGTTGGGAGGGACCTCATTGACCAGCCTGTATTTGAACTAGGATCTTCTCTTCAGATAATTGAAGCTACCCTGATGATTCTCCACATTCTCTTTCTCCAGGTAAAGATTCAGAATTCCTTTGGTTCCTTGAACACAGACATCATCCTCTCCTTATCTCCCATCACCTTTTTTGTCATAAAATATGGAAGACAGCACATTCTTAGCTAATTCTTAGCAATAAATTACTCTAATTGTATTACAACATTACAAAATTCCAGCTTCGTTCAATTTAGACATATCTGCCTTAGAGATCCTCAATTCTGGGTCCTTCTGAGTGGGATATCCAGTCCAGCCTATTCTTCCCTGGCTCTCCAAGCAGTCTACTTGGTCTTCCTAGAGCCCTTTTATTTCATCCCCTACCAGCACAAGCAGAAGTTAATCCTTTGGCTTCCCAAACAATTTGCTGTTATGTTTCACAGCTTCTCCACATCTTATATATTATCATTCTCAAAGTGTTCTGTTTCCTGATCAATTGGCTTCCCCTTTAATCTATTGCTCCCGAGGACTTAGAGCCCTCCATCTCTGAATGGAGAATAGTGCCAGCTCACAGCAATACAAACCTCAAAGTTGAGAAGGATCTTAGAGGTTATTTAGGCCAGCCTAACTCCCATTGAAATCAGTAACCCCTTTATTAGTCTTAAATCCTCAGTGATAAACTATACCAACATTTTTACTTGAGCAGAGTGGGGATAATTTTTTAAAAATACATATTTCCTTTGCTGGCCCATTCACTCATCTTTCCAATAAACTGAGAGAGTTCACATTTTTTTTTTTTCTGAAGAGGCAGCATGGTAAAGTCTGAGACACCACAAAAAGAGGAGATAGCCATGAACAGAGTCAGTAGGGATATATGACTATATATAATTGCCAAGTACCCTTGAGTTTATTAAAAAGTGACAGCATATACTTTTTCTAATGTTAGATGTTATGCTAGTAAAAACTAGTCCCTGCACATGGGAAGTTAATACATAGAGCAAGAAATATATAGCTGTGGTCCGAGGAAGTGGGATAAGTCTTCCAGAAAGAGTGCTCTATTTGTCCTCTTGACTTGAGTTAGAAAAAGGACCAAGGTTCAAGGATTTATAAAAAATTGGCATGCAGGAAACTGACAAAAGCATACGTCTTATTACTATGAAGCACATCAAGAAGGCAAACATGAAAGCAACATACATGCTTGCATTTTAGAACATCGCAGAAAGAAACTCAGCCACACAGGACCAGGGGTATTCATATGAGAGAGAAGTGCACAGTGGTAAAGTCTTGGTGGCAGTGTACCCTCAGAGTCACGTACAAGTGGAAAAGTCTCACACCTTAAAGGTGGGCTTGGTTGAATCAGGCAATGGCACCAGATGTGGAAAGGCCATTTTAAATATGATTCAGAAGTGGAGCGGAAATTCTCCAGCATCACTTCTCATTCCCAAACTCAGAGGAGTTTTCTACTTGGCACTGGAAATCAGGTGAGGGTCCAAGGTGGTAATCAGGAGATTTCAGGAATGGATGTTGGTGCATTCGTTTAATTAGGAACTGAAGTTGTTTATAAGTTGGACAAGATGATCAGAATGAGCGAAGGCAGAAAAGTACAGGCTGAATGTTATTTCTTACGTGTTTATGGCCGTTAGTCCATATTGGAGTCACATGTCACTTGTAACTGCAATATATCTCAAAAATCAGTTATTACAAAGTGTAACCTTGTATGCCAAGGAGAGAGAGTGGAGGAAGGACTAAAAGCTTAGTTCCTCAGTGATTATATGAGAAAGTTAACTTGTGAGAAGGCTGGGTTTTGGCATTCCCAGGAGACAGTGTCTAGGTGTGAGTGACTGCATGTGTTCTGATGCTCTCCTCTTCATTCCAAAGTAACATCACCATGGTAATGTTTGTTTCTGAACTTCTATAGTTTTCACAAAGGAAACAGTAATCAGAATAATAGCTAGCATTTATACAGTGCCTTAAAGTTTACAAAGAACTTTACAAATATTTTATTTTATCTTCACAACCCTGGAAGTTAGGTGTATGATCTCCATTTTAAGATAGCAGACAGGGGTTGATTTACTTGCACAGGGTCACATAGCTAGTAAGTGCCTGAAGCAGGATTTGAACTTAGGTTTTCCTGACTCCAGCTCTAGCATTCTATACACTGAACCTCTATCCAGTTACAGGAAAGGGTGATATGCAGAGAAGAGGTATGTAAGGAGATCATGAACTTGGGACAAGAGTGGAGTTAGCATTCCTGTGCCTGGTCCATGACAGTGGCTAGAAAACTTGCCTTGGGATCAGAAAATATAAGGTATGAGTTTCTGCTTTATTTATAAAACACCTGAGCACTGTGTTAGTCACTCAAAGGTATGGAGGGAGACATAGATTATAAAATCTAGTTGAGTAATTATAGTATATATGATACATACAAAATGGTGTATGATCACTGTATGAGAAGCCTAAAGCAAATGATATGTATGGTTCCAGAGAGAAAAGATTATAACCAATTGCTGGTGGGTAGGGGGAAGAGGAGAGGGTTAAGGAAGGTTTCATGAAAGAGGATTTGAGCTTTGCCATAATTGATGATTAAGAGTTCAAATACTAGAGACAGATGAGTGGAAGAGACACAAGTGGAAGAGCAAATGCATGGAAGCAGGTTAGCGTAGAATATGGAAGAGAGACAGAAATCATCGTACTTTACCTAAAGCAGAGTGGGTGTAGAGGGATTTAGCATATCAATTAATTAAGCATTTATTAAGTGCATATTATGTGCCCTGAGGAACCAGGAATATAAGGACAGAAGGAAATAGTCCCTACTTTTAAAGAATTTACTATCAAGTAAGAGTAGATAATTATTTGACTCTATTTAATTGTTGCCTCTTACTCCTTGCGATCTGTCTTCTGCCCCACCACTCAACTGAAGCTATTCTCTCCAAAGTTACCAACATATAATAGCAAAAAGCCCCAATAAAAACAAATTGCATTTATATAATGATTTAGGGTTTGCAAAACACCTTAAAATATTATTTCATTTTATCCTCACAACAACCCTGAAAGGCAGGTGCTATTATTATTCTCATTTTGCAGATGAGGAAACTCAGGCAGACAGAATTTAAATGCCCAAAGTCACATAGCTAGTAAATAACTGAGGTTGGATTTCTCTTCTTCCTGACTCTAGGCATTCTATCTATTGTGCCCCCTAACTGCCTGATCACCTCTTCAGTTTTAAATCCCATAGCCGTTATTCAGGCTTCATCATTCTTCGTGACTTTTCTGTAGATTTTGACACAATACTATACTGAATATTATCTTTTCCCTGGGTGTTTATGATCCTGTTCTTGGCTTCAGAAATCACCTTCCCCAGAGAACTCCTATAGGATGTTTTCAGTTTCTTTCTCATGGTTTTCAAGAGGCTTTTGGCAACTTGGTCTGTGGTGGTTAAAACCCCAAACCCCCAGGGTAATAGGAACAGAAAATCCCAGGCTGACAAGGACAGCATGGTTATAGAAGGCCAGAGACAAGGGTTGCTGCACAATTTATTTGATTGTATGTCAAACTGCTTCTTGATTGTATTCTTGCTCAAAGTGGTCTGACTTGTTCCTAGTTTGTAAATTGAGCTCAGTGGGGTACTGAAGTGGGGCATATGGGATCTTCAAATCCTGATCAATCCATTTTTCTCCTTCTCTCCATTTACATGGGGCAGTTAGGTGGCACAGTGCTTAGAATATCAGGTCTGGAGTCAGAAAAATTCCTCTTCCTGAGTTAAACTCTGGCCTCAGACACTTATCATGTGTGTGACCCTGGGCAGGTTACTTAACCCTGTTTCCCTCAGTTTCCTCATCTATAAAATGAGTTGGAGAAGGAAGTGGCTAACCACCCCAGTATCTTTGTCAAGAAAACCCTAAAAGGGGTCATGGAGTGTCAGAAATGACTGAAAAACAATGAAACAAAATCCATTTACATGGCTCCCATCCTAGCTCAGGACCTTATCAACTCTCTCCTGTACTATTGCAAAATCCTCTTTATTAGTCTCACGGCCTCCAGACCATTCCATCTCTAATTTGTCCGATATTTCAAGCAACCATGGTTCACTTAACTTCTTTCTTTCTTTCTTTCTTTCTTTCTTTCTTTCTTTCTTTCTTTCTTTCTTTCTTTCTTTCTTTCTTTCTTTCTTTCTTTCTTTCTTTCTTTCTTTCTTTCTTTCTTTCTTTCTTTCTTTCTTTCTTTCTTTCTTTCTTTCTTTCTTCCTTCCTTTCTTTCTTTCTTTCTTCTTTCACAATTGGGGTTAAGTGACTTGCCCAGGATCACACAGCTAGTGTCAAGTGTTTGGTCTGAGGTCAGATTTGAACTCAGGTCCTCCTGACTTCAGGGCTGGTGCTGTATCCACTGCGCCACCTAGCTGTCCCCCATCTCTTGCTTTCTTGTCCAGTACCTTGATGCCTGGACCAGAGACCATGCCTTAGATGTTTTTAACCCTTTCATCTCTGAAATTACTGCCCTATGGTCCCACTGTCCTGACTAGTGACTGTCCAACCTGAACCTGATTTCAGGCAGACCCAAGGCCTGCTTCACTTAACTTCCTATTTCAAAATCTTTTCACTGATTGATACTTTCCAATCCTACCCTCTCCCTCTACAGTTTTAGAACTATAATCAAATTTACTCTTACATTCCAGAAAAGGTGTATTATCAACCTACTCTATTATTCCCCCTTTCACCATCAGTCTGGTAGATAACTTGTCCTGCATCAAAATGTCTTTTTCTGGCTACTAGTCCTCTATGTCTATTTTTCCCTATTAGAATTTATACTCCATGAAGAAAGGTTCTGTTCCTGCTTCTGTATTTTTATCCCCATTGTTTGGTACAATGCTTGGCACAAAGCCTTAATAAAGGCTTTTCTATACATTCATTCATTCTTCACACAGCCACCATTTTTTCCAAAGCACAATTCTGTCCATGTAACTTCCCTGCTCAAGAGTCTTCAGTGGCTCCCTATTGCCTCAAGGGAAAAACTATAACCTAACTTGCTTGGAATTTAAAATTCTTCTCAATTTGTCTCCAGCCTATTCTTCAAAGTTGAACTCTAATTTATTTCCCTCAAATATCCTAAAATTCTAATTTTCACCATACATGTTTTTCCATCTCCTACTTCTATAATTTGATACAGGTTGCCTTCAATGCTTGGAATATTCCTTTCCTCAACTTTTGTCTCTTGGAAACTCCCTTTTAAGAAAAATTTAGGTACTACCTCCTATCTGAAGTTTTTCTGATTTCTCTCCCCAACGCCAGTTGTTGGTGTTATCCTCTTTCTGAAATATCCTATTTTATGTACTTTATATTTACTTTTCTATGTACATATTGTATCTCCCTAAAGAACAGAAGTTACTTGGAGAAAGGGATTATTTTGTTTTTTTTCTTCCTGTCCAATATGTCTTACAAATATTAGGGGCTTAATAAATGCTTATTGAACTGAATAGGAAGCCTTTGAACAGAGCATTTAAAAATTATGTCTGCAAAAATTATGTATTTAAAGGTGCTTAATCTGGAAGTAGTAAGAAGGAAATTTTCATGGAAGGAAAAGACTGGAGGCAAGAAGAAAACTTCTGGGGCCATCCGAATTGTCTATGTAGTTTGGAATGAGTTTTTAGAAGTAGGTGTGTGGTATAGTGAATAGAGTCAGGAAGTTTGAGTTCAAATTCAGCCTCAGACTCTTCCTAGCTGTGTGATCCTGGGCAAGTCACTTTATCATGGTCTGCCTCATTTTAGTCAACTCTAAAATGAGGATAAGATTACTACCTACCTCCCAGGGTTGTTGTGAGGAATAAATAAGATGATGTTTGTAAAGCCCCTAGCATAGTGCCTGAATTAGAGTAGCTGATTAAGAATATTTATTTTCTTCCTTCTATATTGAGAATGTGGTAGAAATGAGGTGAAGAAGGTGAAGCAGATTGTGGAGGAGGAAATAAAAATGCTTGACAATTGATCATGGAGATATTAATAGAGAGAAATTAAAGACCATACAAGTTTTGCACATGAAGTACTGGGTAAATTCTGGTTTCAGGGACAGAAATGAGGAAGATAGTGGGGGAAACAGCTTGTGGAGAAAAAGGAGTTTGGTTTGGACGTGGTGAACATGAACTCCAGTGGAGCATTCATGAGGATGTCTCAAAGGCAGTCTGAAGTACTTACCTGACATTCAGTGGAAATGTCAAGATTAGAGGCATAAGAGTGTCTGAGAATGCTGGGAATGAGGAAGAGCTAGGGAAAAATCTCTTAGTTGGTGAACTTTGAAATAGTAGTTTAGTAAGGTGAACAGAATCCATGTAGCAAAAGGTTGAGAAAGGAAGTAGAGACATATGATATAGACTATTTTCCCCACCTCCCCCCAAGAAATGTGGCTGCGTTGGAGGAAACAAATGAGATGGTAGATGAATAGGTTAAAAATGGCAATCAAAGATCACCTACCCAGCAAAATTGAGTATAATTATTTAGGGGAAAAATAGATATTCAATGAAATAGAGAACTTTCAAGTATTCTTGATGAAAAGACCAGAGGTGAATAGAAAATTTGACTTTCAAATACAAGATGCAAAAGAAGCATAAAAAAATCACAAGGGATTCCAATAAGGTTAAACTGTTTATATTCCTACATGGTGAAATGGTATTTATGACTCCTAACTCTTTTTCATTATAAGGGCAGTTAGAAAGAGTATATATAGACAGAAAGGAGAAGTATGAGTTGAATGTGATGGTATGATTATCTAAAAAAAGTAAAATTAAGGGCTGAGAAAGAAGGATGAACTGGGAGAAGGAGAAAGAGAGAGTTAGAATGGGATAAATTATCTGACATAAAAGAGCCCTGAAAGACATTTTATAGTGAAAGGGAAAATGGGGGAAGCAGGGAGGGGAGCTCATGAACCTTACTCTCTTTGGAATTGGCTCAAAGAGGGAATAATATACACACTCATATGGGTGTAGAAATTTGCCTTTCCACACAGGAAAGTAGGAAGGGAAGGAGTCAAGAGAAAGGTGGCAAAGCTGATAGAAGGGAGGGCAGTTCAGGGAAGGTAAAAGTCTGAAGCAAAACACTTTTGAGAATGGACAGAGTAAAAGGAGAGAGAGAGAGAGAGAGAGAGTAAGATAAACAGGGGGGAAATAAGATGGAGGGAAATAAGTAGTTGGTAATCATTACTGTGAAAAAAATTCTCTGATAAAGACTTCATTTCTCAAACATAGATAAAATGAAGTCAAATTTAGAGAAATAAGAGCCATTCCTCAATTGATTAATGATCAAAATATGTGAAGGTCGTTTTCAGACAAAATAATCAAAGATATATATATATATATATATATATATATATACATATATATATACACATATATATGTATATATATATATATATATAGTCATGTAAAAAATGCTCTAAATCACTACTTATGATAGAAATGCCAATTAAAGCCACTTTGAGCTACCACCTCACGCCTGTCAGATTGGCTAACGTGACAGAAAAGGAAAATGAGAAGGGGATGTGGGAAAATTAAAACACTAATGTATTATTGGTGAAGCTGTGTACTGATTCAGCCATTTGGAACTGTGGACAAAGGGCTGTAAAGCCAAGCATACCCCTTGACCAAGCAATACTGCTACTAGGTCTCTATCCCAAAGAAATAATAAAAAAAAAAAACAAGAAGCAAAGTTACTTATGTGTACAAAAATATTTTTAGCAGCTGTGTTAGTGGTGCCAAAGAATTGAAAATTGAGGGGGTGTCCATCAATTAGGAAATAGCTAGACAAGATTGTTGCAGATGATTGTGATGGAATACTATTGCACTTTAAGAAATGATGAGCAAGATATTCACAGAAAAACCTGGAAAGACTTACATGAACTGATGTGAAATGAAATGACCAGTACTGGGAGAACACTACACAATAACAGCAATATTATATGATGATCCACTATGAATAACTTAACTATTCTCAGCAATACAATGATCCAAGACAATTTTGTAGGACTTATGATGAAAAATGCTATCCATCCTCATAGAAAGAACTAGTAGAGACAGAATACAGATCAAAGACACTTTTTATTTATTTTATTTTTCTTCTTTTTTTCCTGTCTGTGTTTTCTTTCACAGATGACTTATATGGATATATGTTTTGCATGACTACACATATGTAACATGTCATATTGTTTGCTTTCTCAATGAGGGGTAAGAGAGGGAGTGAAAGAATGTGGAACTCAAAATTAGAAAAAAAGAATGTTGAAATTGTGATTGCATATAATTGGGAAAAATAAAATATTAAAGATTTTTAAAAAGTCACAATCTTTCTGATCCTCAATATATTCGGTATTAAAAAATTGAGATGATAAAGAGAATAAATGGGAAGGCAGGATAGGATTAAGGGAAATAGAGTTAGTTTTTCACAACATATCTACTATGGAAGTGTTTTGCATAACTGCACATGTATAACCTATACTGAGTTGCTTACCTTTTCAATGAAGGTGGGTGGGGAGGGAGGAAGGGAGAAAATTTGGAACCCAAAGTTTTAAAAACATATGTTTAAAAAAATGTTTTCACATGCAACGGGGAAATAAGAAATACAGGAAATAGGGTACAGAAGTCTAACCTGCCCTACAGGAAAATAGAAGGGGAAGGGGATAAGAGAAGGCGGGGAGAGATAGAAGAGAGGGCAGAGTAGGGGAAGGGATATTCAGAATGCATGCCATCTTGGGGTGGGGGGAGGGTGAGAGGGGTTGAAAATTTGGAACTCAAAATCTTGTGGAAGTAAATATTGAAAACTAAAAATAAATAAATTTATATTTAAAAAAACAAAAAAAAATTTAAAAATGAACAGGTCATTTAAAAAAATGGAGATAATAATATACCAATATCCTGCCTGTTATACATGGTTACAATGAGAATGATGTGAGATAATGGATATAAAGTGATTTCTAATTATAAAAGGATACATACATATGACCTAATAGTCTCTATATCTTCTCCCAATAGTCCCAGAACAGGAAAACAGGAATATAACATGGTTTGTAGCCATAACTCTTCATATTCTTTCAGTAGACCCATCAACAAGATGAAAAGCAGAAACCTCACTTCAGTGACTGAGTTCATCCTCCTTGGCCTCTCCAGCCAGACTGAGCTCCAGGTGCATCTCTTCCTGTTCTTCCTCATGCTGTACCTGATGATCTTGCTGGGGAACCTGCTCATTGTGTTGCTGATACTGAGAGATTCTCACCTCCACACACCTATGTACTTCTTCCTTACTAATTTATCCATTCTAGAAATTTATTGTACATCCTGTGTTTTTCCACAGATGTTGGTACATTTCTTTGCAGAAAGAAAGTCCATTCCTACTCATGCTGTGTCATTCAGGTCTGCACATTCCTGTCCTTTGGCATTGCAGAGTGCTATATCCTCTCAGTGATGGCCTATGACCGCTATGTTGCCATTCGAGACCCTTTAAGGTACTCAGTCACAATGAACTGGGGTATTTGTAGGAGGCTGGCTGCTGGGTCTTGGTTGGGTGGCTTTTTGGCATCTACAGTGGATACAGTAACCACATTCCAGCTGTCCTTCTGCCAGGATAATGTTATCAATCATTTCTTGTGTGAAATGCCTGCTCTACTGCACCTCTCTTGTACTGACACAACCCATGCAGAGTTGGTCATGCAGGTCCTCTGTATCTTTACTCTTTTGTGCCCTATCACATTCATCATCCTTTCCTATGCACACATCATCATTGCTGTCTTGAGAATTCGCTCTGCCCCGGGACGTAGAAAAACCTTCTCTACTTGCTCTTCCCACCTTTTAGTTGTCACCCTATTTTTTGGGACTGTAATGTCTCTTTACTTAAAGCCTAAGTCTCTGTCCTCTCCAGAATACAATAAGATTGTTTCAGTGTTTTATGTGGCTTTCACACCTACTCTCAACCCTCTCATCTATAGCTTGAGAAATAAGGAGGTGAAAATGGCCCTGAGAAAACTTTTGGGGAAACCTGAAGGTGCTTAATTCCACATATAGTATTCATGAGTCCACATGAGGAAAACTTGAGCCCAAACAGCGTCCTTATTGTTCTTCCACAAGTTTCTATTGTGTCTCTTCTTGTGCCTGGAATCTCAACCTCTTATTTTCATTCAGCCTTTTCTCTTGGCACTTTAGGAGCCATCTGAACTCCAGGATCCCCCTCACTATTTTTCCCTTGGCAAATAAATTAATTACTGTTAATTTCCCCAAACCACCATAGGTTTTAATTCAGACATTATTACATTTTGGCATATTGAGAATTATTTCACTATAAATTAGTTATAATGATTATCATAATTGGCAGAACCATAGCTAGTATTTTGGAAGTTGGGGCAATTTGTTTTTGGGTATAGAGGCTGGTTGGGAATACCAATCCCCAAGAGCAGAGGAACGTTATTTTTATTTGTTTTTCTGGGAGAAGCAGGTGGTGGAAGAGGAGCTTACCTGGGGAATAGGTGGGATATTATGGAGAAGTCATAGAATCTTTGTGGCAGCTTCTTAATTTAACTATTTCTAACTCTTTCTAACTTAGTTCTAATTTCAGTTTTTTAAGTGTAACTGCTACCAGTGCCCTCCAGTTTTGCCACTGCAGGGCAGTGCCCTGAGCACACTGTTTTAGTTACAACCCTTGTACCTAGAGTTTTTACTTAGACTTTTGAGCTTCTTGAAATGTCTGCTTGGATCCTATGCTTGAAAACAAGAGACTCATAAAAATCAATTATAAAGTTTATAGTGATTTCATTGTTATTGTTTTTCAGTTGTTTCAGTCATGTCTGATGCTTGGTGACCCTATTTCTGGTTTTCTTGGCAATGATACTGTAGTGGTTTGCTGTTTCCTTCTCTACTTCATTTTACAGATGAGGAAACTGGGACAAACAGTGACTTGCCCAAAGTCACACAGCTAGTATCAGAGGTCAGATATGGACTCAGTAAGATGAATCTTCTGACTTTAGGTGCAGTGTTCTATCCACTATGCTACGTAGCTGCTCCATTGAAGTTTTATTTTTGTTGTTGTTAGTTGTTTCCAATTGTGTCTGACTGTTTATGACCCCTTTGGGGGTTTCCTTGTCAAAGTATTGGAGTAGTTTTCCATTTACTTCATCAGCTCATTTATAGATGAGGAAACTGAGGCAAATAGGGTTAAGTGAGTTGCCCAGGGTTATACAGATATTAAATGTTTGAGGCTGGATTTGAACTCAAGTCTTTCTCTCAATTCAAGCCTGGCATTTTATCCACTGAGCAAGGCTCTGAGATCACTTTCCCAACGACAACTCCAATTGCACTTTGGGTGCCCAGAGAAACACTACTGCTCCACCCAGTGTTCTAGTCATATCTCCACGCATTAAGGATATCTTCACTAGTGTTATCATTCTTGAGCCTCAGTCTAGTGTGTTCCCCCCAATCCCACAGGTTTCAGTTAGTATCTCACCAATATCATTTGACAAGTTGCTATCTCCTCAGTATTATTGATATCTAATCAACATCACTTTTGTAAAGTAGTGTTTTTGGAGACTGCTGGGTAATTCAGTGTATAGAGTGCTGAGCCTGGACTTAGGAAGACCTGAGCTCAAATCCAGCCACAATAACAACAACAAAAAAGCCACCTGAAAGGAAGCTGTCATAGAATACTAATGCATACTCTGAAGTGGAGGCCAAAACTCTCCATTACATATTTCACAAGTAGGATCACCAAGAGTCCATTTGGTTTGATATCGGGCAAAGTGCTGTGCATGCTCCACAAAGGAAACCCTCATTATTTTGCCATATGTTATAATTATTTGCAAGTAGAATGTATAATAGAATAACATGGAAATAAATATCATAATTTTGAAAAAGAATGGATGTGCTCACTCATAAATTGTAAGAGTTAGTTGAATTGATTAGAAAGTAAAATCCAATAATATATTGCTTACAAGAAACACATTTAAACGTTAAAACCTCAAGATTCAATTTAGATAATGGATTGCAACATAGTCTAGTATGCCTCAGCTGAACACTGGATTTTACCTCATTACTACTCTCTGCTCTTCTGATCGATAAGTGGAGTCATGAAGTCTAAAAACTGCATTTAAGGAAGGAGATCAGCTCAGAATATCTCATTTCTTAATTGCTACACTATGAAAGCATATCTCTGACTTTCTCTACTATGCTCTGGTGCTGGCTACCTTTCCCACATCTCTTCTTTTCAGTTTCCTTTTGTGTATTGTGTTCCCTCATTAGATTACAAAGTCCTTGAGAGCAGGGAATATCTTTTTTTTCATATTTGTATCCCCATTAACATAGTTCCTAGCACATAGTAAGTGCTTAATAAATGGTTATTAACTATTGACTCTAGTACTGAAGAATGAAATGAACAGAATCAGAAGAACAGTTTATGGAGCAGAAAAAAATATGTGAAGAGAACTTGGAAAGCTGTAAGAACTGTCATCAATGCAGTGACCACCTTTGATTCCAGAGGAATGATGAAGAAATATGTCATCTATTACAGAAAGATGTTAGATTACTGTGAGCAAACAGTATGAACTTTGTGTCCCTAAGATATCAGTATCTGGCAGTTTGCCTAGATCATACCTTGGTAGCTCATAAATGTTCATTTTTTTTTCCTTTTAGCTTTTTAAGCAGACGCAGACATACTGACTTATTGTGAGTTCCTTAAGGAATGTATGTTCATGTGATAAGTTTTGCCTATTAGCCTAGTGAGCTTGAATAACCAAATCTAAAAGCATAACCCTGTTTTATTAAGAGCATAAGGCAGTTTTACATAACACTTTCCATGTGTTTGAGACTTACCTGACCCTTTTCTTTCTTTTTTGACCTTGCCTATTGTTCTTATTGAGGGATGAGTGTGAAATTCCATTAAGATTACACTTGCGTTTGACTGTTTGATTGACAAAATGAGCACATTGAATGGGGGCTTTTAAACAACAATCCCAGAAAACCCAAACCCCTCAGGGTTAGCCCTAGAATACTGAGATTAGCTATAATCAGTTGACCTCTGGTAACCCAACCTACCTATGCTAGAACATGTTGGTTGAGGGAGCCCAGAAAGGATGCTTGTCTACCAAAATATAAAATTCCCAAACTAACAGAGCTCCAAATAAAAACAAGAAAAGAAAATCGAAATGGTTTGAAAGAAACTACAAAAGAAAATAAAACTCTTATCCAGATGGATTTATAAGACAATTCTGTCAAACTTTTAAATAACAATTAATGCCTACACACAAATTATTGTAAAAAATTGAGAAAGAGAATCCTGACCAAATCCTTTAATGAGACAAACATAGTCCTAATAACTAAACCAGGGAAGGACTAAGCAACATAAGAGAAATAGAATCAAAACAATTAATGAATATAAATTCATTTTTAAAAGAAAATTCCTAGCAAAAAGACCACAGTACATGGTATTCAAATTAGATTTATATCATGACAGCAAGGATGCTTCCACAGGAGCACATTTAATGTAATCATATTGAAATCCCCAAATAGCCAATATCACATGATTATATGAATAGATTTAGTAAAAGCCTTTGACAAAGTGCATTTTTATGCAAAAACCATCCAAATGATATGCATAATAAGACCTTTCTTTTGATATGATGAAAGTGTCTATCTTAATCCAAAAGCTAACATTACATGAAATGGGGAAATATTAAACGCTTTTCCAATGAGGAAAGAAAGGGAGCATGCCTCTTTCCCTTCCATTATTTTTCACAGTTCTAGAAATGCTAGCATTAGCATAAGAGAAGGTGAAGAAATACAAGCAAAGGAGAAATAAAATCATCTTTCACCTGAAAATGCTATGTTTTACCTTAAAAAATCCTCTGACACAGAAACCAGCTGAAACAATAGCTTAATAGAATTCCATGATGGAAAATGGAATCACAAATCAACCATATTTCTGCATAGTAATAACAAAATTCAAGAGCAAAAAACGGAATGGGATAAGCATTTATTAAATGTCTACTATGTGGCGGAGACTTTGCTAAGTGCTTTGAAAATATCTCCATTACTTCACACAACAATCCTGGGCGGTAGATACAATATTATCTCTATTTTGTAGTTGAGGAAACTGAGGTAGGAATAGGTTGAATGACTTGCCTAGAGCCATAAAGCTAGTGTCTGAAAGTGGATTTTAATTCAAGTCTTCCTGATTCTAGGCTCAGTGTTTCATTTGGTATGCCACCTAGCTATCTCTGAATAATAGCAACACAAGACCTTCTGAAGTTCAAAGGGTCAGGAGAATTTTGGGCTTCTCATCTTGCTATTGGCATCCTCGCACCATCACCCAGGTCAGCAGCAGCTGGCAGCAGTGTCTGCATTAGGAGTTGAGAAGAGAGTAGATATAATTTGAGGAGGCAGATTCTTTGATGGACAAGGCATCCAGGAAATAAAGCACATCACAACTAAAGGAACTTTTTGAGAATCTCATTAAAAAGAAAAACATTCAACAATCAAAGTATTTTGCTACATATACTTTCTAAGTTTGAGCCAAGATTTCTCTGAGCTCTCTGTATGTACTGGTGGGAAAGTGCATTCTATCCTTTGTGGGGGGGAAGTGTTATAAAACAACTCTTCTCATATACTACCTTAGTAAATATCTCTTCCTAAAGTCTAATTAAGTCTGGTTGCTTAATTTGCATCAACTATTAATAATGAAAGTAACATTCTAGAAAAGGGACTCATGCCAATAACACAAGAAACACACATGCAACACTTCCAAGGTATGCCTATGTCCCTGATGGGAAGATTGATCTGGAGGGCTCATTTTGCAGTTCAAGAGGAGTAGAGCTTATAGGGGCTACACACAGAAAAGAAGAGAAAAAATTCCAAAAAGAATCAGAGAGGTAGTATAGCTTGAAAAGTTACATTCTATTTCAATAGCCACTTGTACAAAATAGTATAGTTTCATGTGCAATCACCTTTTTTATTATTTGACTATGTTATGGAAATGCTTGTTTTATTTCATAAATTGAAAATAAAATAAATTAAAAGAAGAAAAGTTAGATGTTGAATTTATTAGCTATTTAAAAGGAAAGCAAGGCATACATAATAAACATCTTCATTTTCATGTACAATCTTCTTTTTCTATTATGATATGTATAGAGATATGCCTTATTTATTTGGTATTTGTTATATCTAGAATTTAAAAAAAATTTAAAAGAAAAGCCAAGGACTCAGTGCCACTTTTTATAATTTTATTATTTTTTATATTGTAAACTTTGACACGTTGACAAACATGTATATTACAATATAGAAAGAATAGAAAAAGAAAATTGCAACTGAACTTTAAATTTCTTTTAAGTGCAATTTGTTTTCTTTAATTCTATATTAATTTCAACACTTTAGAAACAAGCTGGGTCTTGAAATGTAGATGGAGTTTAAAAGGATGGAGAAGATTGGGAAGGGCTTTCCAGATTTGAGGAACAGAAGTCTAAGAAAAGATTCAAAAGTTGGGAATGAGATTGGCATGTATGAGGGAGACAGTGAGATGCACTTTTCTAGAGAAGATAGATTTCAGAATGGTCATGAGAAATAAATCCTGGAGGTCCCATGACACAAAAGGGGAAGAGAAACTACATATAGGTGACTAATCAGGACTTAACCCAAATACATGTTCAAATTCCTTGTGGGAAAAGAAATATTGCTGGGAAGACATGAAGGCAGTTAGTCAGGCTTGACATCTAGAGATAAAGATCCAGGTTATTTTAAGAGGAAGAGGCATTACATGAGCCCTGTTGAGGGTGGGGAAATTGACCCCAAGGATTATCTGAAGCAGAGTCTCTGAATGTATCCCCCTAGGAAATCCAATGATACCAGTCATGAAATGCCTAGAAGACAGATCTCCTTAGACACCATTGTTTCATTAGTTGGGACATAGGACTCAGGAGGATAAAGGTCAGAGAGAGAGATGGGAAAATTAATCCCTAATTGCTAATGAAGCATCATAGGAATCAGATCCCACAGGCTCTCAAGCAGAGTAAATGTTGTTATTCTCCCTTATATCTCTGGACTCAGCCTGTGCAATGTGCCTGGTGAATTACCACAAGCTGGAGAGACTCCTACAAGCACCTTCCTCTACAGAGAATAATACAATGCATATGATGCTGGACTTAGAGTCAGAAGGAACTGAGTTCAAATCCTACCTCAAATACTTATAAGCTGTGGTGCCCTGGACAAATAATGCAGCCTCTCTGGGACTCAACTTTTCATTTATAAAATGTGTAAGTTAGTTTTAATGACATCAAAGGTCTATTCTACCTCTAAACTTGTAACCTTATGATCCCATAATTCTTTTACAAATTACTCCCAGACCAGGTGAGGAGTGGGTTAATGTTGCTGATACTTTGGTCCCTAATTGGATTGTCAGATATTATAATATGCATGAACAAATGCCTAAACTGATCTGCATCCTGTCCTTGGAACCTGTTTTTCACATGGTACAAGGCCACATGCTGGAAGACTGGGCATGGGATCAATGCATAGCTAGGCAAAGGGATTAATTCCATTCCCCTGTTTGTTTCCCCAACCTGCCTATGGATTAATTCATCGCTGTCCAAACAAGATCAGATGGACCAGCAAGTAGTGGTCACTGCTGTGTCGGATACAGAAATAAGAGGTATGGATTGGCTATCCCTTAGCAGTGATATTGAGGATTTACTGAGGCAGCACATGACAATTCACCATTCTTCATTAGCATTGGGGCTCACTCCTGCAAATGGCAAGTTGTTATTTTTGTTGTTTTGTGGATAGCAACAAGACTACCATAATTAGACATGTTCTGAAAGTGTAAATGGCACTTTTTTTTTGAAGGAGAATCCCTTTTAAACATCTGTACAGTTTAGTTTTAGAAGGAACTCTGTGATGAATCAATGCATAAATCAAAGAATTCAAATAATCTTGTTCTGGTTTGCATTTTTTTCATGTATTCATGAGATTCAGACAATCTCTGAACTGGAAGGCACTTAATCTATTCCAGTCAACAATCACTGTAGTATATCTTGTACTATATCATTTACAGCTGGTAATAACAATAACAATAACTTATTTGTTATAACAGTATTTTATAAGCAGCAATTTATAAAATAGCATTTTAAAATTTATGAAATGATTTATATTCAGTATCTCATTTAGCCTTTACCACCAGCTGGTGATATAGGAACCAAAGTTATTATCTCTATGTTACAGATGGAGAAACTGAGGCTTAAGAGTTCAAATGACTTGCCCATGGTCACATAGCTAGTAAGTGTCAAAGGCAGATTGAAACCCATGTCTTCCTAACTCCAAGTCCAGCCTCTCTTTTATTCCTCTTGGTCAGATGATACAATAGATAGAATGCTGAGTCTGGAGTCAAGGAGACCTGTGTATTGATCTTGCCTCAGGTGATAAATACTTGGTTACCCTGGGCCAAATGCTTAATAACTCTCATCCTACTTAGCTTAGGGGGTTGATGTGAGGACCAAATGAGAAAATGTGTGAAAAATCTTTGCACACCTTGAAGCACTATAAAATGACAGTTGTTAATATTATTAGTATTACTGTTATTACTTTGCCATGTTACCTCTCATCTAGTCTCTGTATATTTCCAGATCTGGGAAACACAGAGTAAGAGAGAGGGAAATGATAGGAAAGCAGTATGGAAAGAGGTCAGAGCTAGGTTGTAAAGGGCTATAATGTTAAAAAAATTGTATTTTATTCTAGAGGCAATGAGTTACTGAAATTAGTTGAGCAGAATATCAATGTAGTCAGATCTGTGCATGAACAATATAAATTTGATTACACACACAGATATATACATACATACATACATATATATATATAAATACACACACACACACATATATGTATATATAACCTATATCAAATTGCTTACTTTCCTAGGGAGGAAGAAAGAGCAGGAAGGTAGGGAGACAATTTGAAACTCAATTTTTTATTAAAAAATTAATGTTAAAATTATCTCTATATGCAATTGGAAAAAATGCTATTTTTAAAAAAGCATATACATTTGATGGCTATGTTGAATATGAATTCTAGAGGGGAGATAAGGGATGTAGGAAGTTCAGTTATTTCTTTGAGGTTCTTTCTAACTCAGAGATTTTATGAAAGAATTTGAGATTCAGATACAAAACTTCTGTGCATAATAGTTTCCTTCCTCCCCCTCCTCCCCCTCCTCCCCTTGCAGTCTGTGTTTTATACAGCGCATAATATGAGAGGGAGGAGGTATTTCACAAAAGACCTTCTGGGTCTTAGTTTTCTCACCTGTAAAAGAAAAAAAGAGGTTGGATTTAATGAACTCTAAGTTTCTTTCTAATTGTAAAATTCTATGAGTCTCTATTTGAATACCACATGAGAATTCACCACTTCTGGCAGTTAAAAGCACATTCAATTCCTAACAGAAAAGGACTCACAGGAACATAAACTGTGAAAGAGAGTATCAAGGTTCAGGTGGTACTTGTAGGTTCTAAGGAAATAGGATACATTTGAGATGTTCAAAGTCCATTGCTGTGAAAATCTGATTTTTACTTATGAGGGTAGAACAAATAGCTGTGTGGAAAATAGAACTGTAATGCTTGATCTATCAATATTCCTACTTACTCTATTCTGTAAATCTCATAATCCAATCCAATAAACATTTATTAAATGCCTACTAAGTTCCAATGACTTGTATGTTGTTGAAATGCCTTTTCTATTATAAATATGTAAAGCTGATTTAGTCTCCCATTCTCATACCAGCTGTTGACCGACCGAGACCCCAACAGTTAAAGGTGATCAAGTCTTTTTTTTTTAACTTTTCATTAATTAATTAATTAACTTTTAGTTTTCAACATTCAGTTCCACAAGGTTTTGGGCTCCAAATCTTCTCCCCATCTCTACCCTCCCCCACCCCAAGAAAGGATGCATTCTGAATGGCCCTTCAACTAATCTGTCCTCCGTTCTCTCACTTCTCTTATCTCCTTCCCCTTCTATTTCCTGTGGGGCAGGATAGATTTCTATACCCCGTTACCTGTATATCTTATTTCCCAACTTCATGTAAAAGCAATTTTTAACATTTGTTTTTAAAACTTTGAATTCCAAATACTTTCTCTTCCACCCTCCCAACCTACCCTCATTGAGAAGACAAGCAATTTGATATAGGTTATACATGTGTAGTCATGTCAAACACTTCCATAATAGTTGCAAAAGACTAACTATATTTCCCTCCATCCTATCCTTCCCCCTGTTTATTCTATTCTCTCCTTTGACCCTGTGTCTCCTCAAAAGTGTTTGCTTCTGATTATTCCCTCCCATAATCTGCCCTCCCTACTATCATTCCCCCCTCTTCTTCCCTTCCCACCTATTTTCCAGTAGGGTAAGATAGATTTCCATATCCAATTGAGTGTATATGTTATTCTCTCCTTAAGCCAAATCCAATGTAAGATTCACTTATTCCCTCTTACCTCCAACTCTTCACCTCCACAAAGCTTATTCTTGCCTTTTTCATGTGAGATAATTTACACTATTCTACCACTCATTTTCTTCTTCTAGTACAATCTTCTCTCACTCCTTAATTTTTTTTGATATCATCCCTTTATATTCAACTCACCATGTGCCCTCTGTCCATGCAAACATGTGCACACACATGCGCACACACACACACACACACACACACACATACACAAACAACATACATTTACTCCAACTACTCTGATACTGAGAAAGGTCTCATGAATTATAAATATAATTTTCCATGTAGGAATATAAAGAGTTCAATTTTAATAAGTCCCTTATGATTTCTCTTTCCTGTTTACCTTTTCATGCTTCTCCTGCGTCTTGTATTTTCAAAGCCAAATTTTCTAGTCAGCTCTGGTCTTTTCATCAAGAATGCTTGAAAGTCCTCTATTTCATTGAATGTCCATTTACCTCCCTGAAGGATTATACTCAGTTTTGCTGGGTAGGTGATTCTTGGTTTTAGTCCTAGCTCCTTTGACCTCTGTAATATCATATTCGAAGCCCTCCAATCCCTTAATGTAGAAGCTGCTAAATCTTGTGTTACCCTGATTGCATTTCCACAATGCTTGAATTATTTCTTTCTGGCTCCTTGCAATATTTTCTCCTTGACCTGGGAACTCAGGAATTTGGCTATAATATTCCTAGGAATTTTCCTTTTGGGATCTCTTTTAGGAGGTAATTTGTGTATTCATTCTATTTCTGTTTTACCCTCTGGTTCTAGAATATCAGGTCAGTTTTCCTTGATAATTTTTTGAAAGATGATGTGCAGGCTGTTTTTTTGATCATGGTTTTCAGGTAGTCCAATACTTTTTAAATTGTCTCTCTGGATCTATTTTCCAGGTCAGTTGTTTTTCCAATGAGATATTTCACATTGTCTTCTATTTTTTCATTCTTTTAGTTTTGTTTTATAATTTCTTGTTTTCTCATAGAGTCATTAGCTTTCATTTGATCCATTCTAATTTTTAAGTAATTATTTTCTTCAGTGGGCTTTTGGACCTCCTTCTCCATTTGGCCAGTTCTGCTTTTTAAGGCATTCTTCTCCTCACTGGCTTTTTGGACCTCTTTTGCCATTTGGGTTAGTCTATTTTATAAGGTATTATTTTCTTCAGTATTTTTGGGTCTCTTTTAGCAAGCTGTTGACTTGTTTTCCATGATTTTCTTGCATCATTCTCATTTCTCTTGCCAGTTTTTCCTCTACTTCTCTTACTTGATTTTCAAAATCCTTTTTGAGCTCTTCCATGACCTGAGACTAATTCATATTTTTATTGGAGGCTTTGGATGTGGGAGTTTTGACTTTGTTGTTTCCATCTGGTTGTATGTTTTGATCTTATCACCAAAGTAAGATTCTATAGTCTGAGTTTTTCCGCTGTTTGCTCATCTTCCCAGCTAATTACTTGACTTTTTAACTATATGTTAAAGTATGGCTCTGCTTCCAAGATGGAGAGTATACTCTCCCAAGCTTTAGGTGTTTTGTGCATCTGTTTTCTGAGATACTTCTAGGGACCTCTAAATTTTCAGTTCTTCCAAGGTGGTATGATCAAAGGTGAGGTATTTACTCCTTTTGTGTCCTGTGCTCTGGTCTGTGAGTGACCAAAAGCATTCTTTTCTACCTTGGAACTGAGGAGGATTCTCTCTCCACTGCCTCTACAATGCCACGCCAATGCTCCTCCTCACCTGGGACCACCATTCAGGACTATGACCCAGATTGTAGCACAGGCAAAAGCAAGAGAATTCTGCTTCAGTGCCAGCAAAGAGATACCTGCAATCCTCTTCTTATCAGCTGCTCCATCCCCCCATCATCTGTGGGCAGAGAACTGTGGAAGCAGCTGCTGCTGATGCCTGAATTGCACCAAGGTTAGGGCTAGACTGCGCTTCTTTTTCATCCAGTTCTGACAGATCTTTCCTACTGCCCTTCTAAGTTGTCTTTGCTGTTTGTGGGTTGAAAAGTATGGAAACCCACTGCAGCTATTAATGATTCAGTCCCCTGAGGCCTGCTCCAGGTTTGTTGAGGCCTGGTCTTTGCTTGTGTGGCCCATGCTGAACTGTGCTCCTTTTCCAGCCTGGTGCAACAGTCCTTTCCCATCAAGCATTCAAGTTGTCTTTTGCTGGAAATTTGTTTCACTCTGTCTTTTTGTGGGTTCTGCTGCTCTAGAATGTGTTTAGAATCATTTTTACAGGTATTTGGAAGGGTTTGGGGGAGAGTTCAAACAAGTGTCTGCTTTTGCTCTGCCATCTTGACTCTGCCCCTCTGATCAGGTCTTCTTTGAAGAGGTAAGTAAATGGAATCTTCTGGTCAGAAATTGTAAGTGTAGGTCTGGGGGAGCAGATCTGGGAGCTCAAGGAGGTGAAAGATTTTAGAAACAAAACCAGTGACTAGGAGGTAAATTTTCATGTGATGATGAAGGGTAGGTCAGGGAACAAGCTTTTCCATAGTAGCTACTATATGTCAGGCACATTATTAAGTGCTTTACAAATACTGTCATTAGATCTTCCCAAAAGCTCTGGGAAGTAGTTGCTATTATCCCAATTACATAGATGAGGAAAATGAGGTTAAGTGACTTTCCCAGTGCCACTCAGCTAGTTAGTGTCATAAGCTGGAAATTAACTAAGGTCTTCACAACCCTAGGCTGAATCCTCTATACACTGGTCCACCTAGCTATAGGTTGCATAATGTGAGAATATTTAAAGTTAATAATGTTTTCCTCTGTATAGAAAAGTACATTGATACCTCTCTTTGTCTTACATAATTTTTTTTAATAATCTGGAGTGATTATTACTTGAACATTATTAAGTCCTAAAAACTTCCTCGTTATTGGGGCAGTTAGAAAGAGTATACATAGATAGAAAACAGAGGTATGAGTTGAATGTGATGGTATCATTATCTCAAAAAAACAAGGGATAAGAAAGAAGAATGCACTGGGAGAAAGGGAAAGAGAGAATTAGAATGGGATAAATTATCTGAAATAAAAGAGGCCTGAAAGACATTTTACAGTGGAGGGGAAAATGAGGGAAGTGGGGAGGCAAGCACATGAACCTTACTCTCTTTGGAATTGACTCAAAGAGGGAATAATGTACACACTCAATTGGGTGTAAAAATTTATCTTACCATCTTACCACACAGTGAAGTAGTATGGGAAGAAGATAAGAGAAAATTTGAGTAACTGATAGAAAGAAGGGCAGTTTGGGAGAGGTAAAAGTCAGAAGCAAAACAATTTTGGTAATGGACAGGGTAAAAGGAGAGGGACAGTACAACAATAAGGGGGAAATAAGATGGAGGGAGATACATAGTTGGTAATCATCAGTGAAAAAAAAAAATTACAGTGAGGTTCTCTGATAAAGACTTCATTTCTCAAGCAGAGAAAACCGAATCAAATTTATAGAACTAAGAGCCATTTTCAATTGACAAATTGTAAAAAGATATGAACAGGTAACTTTCAGACAAAGTAATATCAGACAAAGTAATAAAAGCTATCTATAGTCATATAAAATGTTCTAAATCACTATTGTTTAGAAAAACACAAAGTAAAACAACTCTGAGCTACTACATTTTACCTGTCTGATTGGCTAATATGACAGAAAAGGAAGATGACAAATATTGGAAGGGATGTAGGATAATTAAAACACTAATGTACTATTGGCGACATTGTACACTGATTCAACCATTCTGATGAGCACTTTTGAACTATGCCCCAAATGCTATAAAACCAGCATACCCTTTGACTAAGCAATGCCACCACTAGGTCTGTATCCCAAAAAGCTAAAAAAAAAAACACAAAAAGGAGAAAGGACCTGTGTGTACAAAAATGTTTACAGCAGCTCTATTAGTGGTGGCAAAGAATTGAAAATTGAGAAGAATGGTTGAAAAAGGTGTTTTATGTGATTATGATGGAACACTATTGTGTTTAAGAAATAATGAGCAGCATGCTCTCGGAAAAACCTAGATAGACTTACATGAACTGATGCAAAGTGAAATGAGCAGAACCAGAACATTGTACACAGTAACAGCAATATTGTGTGCTGACATACTATGAATAACTTAGCTATTCTCAGCAATACAATGATCCAAGACAATTCTGTAGGACTTATGATGAAAAATGCAATCTATCCTCAGAAAAAGAACTGGTAGAGCCTGAATGCAGATCAAATATATTCTTTATTTTTCTTGTTTTATTTTTTGTCTGTTTTCTTTCACAGATGACTCATATGGAAATGTTTGGCATGTTTACACATGAATAACCTATGTCAAATTTCTTGCCTTCTGAATGAGGGAGGTAAGAGAGGGAGGGAAAGAATGTGGAATTCAAAATTTGAAAAACAGAATGTTAAAGTTGTTTTTGCATGTAATTGGGAAAAATAAATTATTAAAGATAAAAAAGAAAGTCACAATCTTTCTGACCTTCAATATCTTCAGCATAACAAAGAGATGATAACATATCAATATCCGGCTTGCTTTCCATGGTTACAATGAGGTTGATGTGAGATAATGGATATAAAGTGATTTCTCATTATAAAAGGATACATACATATGACCTAACAGTCTCTATATCTTCTCCCAATAGTCCCAGAACAGGAAAACAGGAATATAACATGGTTTGTAGCCATAACTCTTCATATTCTTTCAGTAGACCCATCAACAAGATGAAAAGCAGAAACCTCACTTCAGTGACTGAGTTCATCCTCCTTGGCCTCTCCAGCCAGACTGAGCTCCAGGTGCATCTCTTCCTGTTCTTCCTCATGCTGTACCTGATAATCTTGCTGGGGAACCTGCTCATTATGTTGCTGATACTGAGAGATTCTCACCTCCACACACCTATGTACTTCTTCCTTACTAATTTATCCATTCTAGAAGTCTGTTACACCTCCTGTGTATTTCCACAGATGCTGGCACATTTCTTTGCAGAAAGAAAGTCCATCTCCTACTCATGCTGTGTCATTCAGGTCTACACATTCCTGTCCTTTGGCATTGCAGAGTGCTATATCCTCTCAGTGATGGCCTATGACCGCTATGTTGCCATTCGAGACCCTTTAAGGTACTCAGTCACAATGAACTGGGGTATTTGTAGGAGGCTGGCTGCTGGGTCTTGGTTGGGTGGCTTTTTGGCATCTACAGTGGATACAGTAACCACATTCCAGCTGTCCTTCTGCCAGGATAATGTTATCAATCATTTCTTGTGTGAAATGCCTGCTCTACTGCACCTCTCTTGTACTGACACAACCCAAGCAGAGTTGGTCATGCAGGTCCTCTGTATCTTTACTCTTTTGTGCCCTATCACATTCATCATCCTTTCCTATGCACACATCATCATTGCTGTCCTGAGAATTCGCTCTGCCCAGGGACGCAGAAAAGCCTTCTCTACTTGTTCTTCCCACCTTCTAGTTGTCACCTTATTTTTTGGGACTGTAATGTCTCTTTACATGAAGCCTCAGTCTCTATCTTCTCCAGAATACAATAAGATTGTTTCAGTGTTTTATGTGGCTTTCACACCTACTCTCAACCCTCTTATCTATAGCTTGAGAAATAAGGAGGTGAAAATGGCCCTGAGAAAACTTTTGGGGAAACCTCAAGGTGCTTAATTCCACATATCCTATTCATGAGTCCACATGAGGAAAACTTGAACCTAAACAGCTTCCTTGTTGTTCTTCCACAAGTTTCTAGTGTGTCTATTCTTGTATTTGGAACCTCATTTTTATTCAATATTTTGTCTTGTCATTTTAGGAACTTTCTGAACTCTCTCCTACATCCCCCCCTAATTTTCCTGTGGCAAAGAAATGAAATAGTCTTGATTTCCCTACACCACCATACGTTTCAACTCAGACAGTACTGCATCTGGCATATTGAGAATTATTTCACTATGAATTCATTTTAAATAATGATCATAATAATTGGCAGAATCACAGCTAGTGTTTTAGAAGTCAGGGCAATTTGCTTGTGGATAGAGGTTTTGGGTGTGGATATCAATTTCCACGGGTAGAGGTAGAGTTTTGTTTTTGGGTGGGAGGACACAGGATGGAGCAGGTGATGGAGGAAGAGCTTACCTGGGGAATGGGTGGGGGTGTCATGGGGGAGTGATAGAAGCTATGTGACAGCTTTCTAATTTAACTAATTATTTTTTCTAACTTTGTTTTAATTTCAGTTTTTTGAGTGTAAGTGCTGCCAGTGCCTTCTAGTTTGGCACTACAAGGCAGTGCCCTAATCTCACTGCTTTAGTTACAACCCTTGTACCTAGTGTTTTTACTTGGACTTTAGAGGTTCCTGAAATATCTGCTTGGATCCTAAGCGTGAAAATAACAGACTTATATAAAAATCAATTATACAGTCTATACTGATTTCATTGTTATTATTTTTCAGTCCTTCCAGTCATGTTTGATGCTTTGTGGCCCTTTTTGGTGTTTTCTTGACAAAAGGGCTGGAGTGGTTTGCCATTTCCTTCCCCAGTTCATTTACAAATGAGGAAACTGAGGTAAACAGGGTTAAGTGACTTGCCCAGGGTTACATAGCTAATAAGAGTTTGAGGCCAGATTTGAACTCAGTTCTTCTTCATTCCAGATCTGACTTTTTATCCACTGAGTCACCTAACAGCCATGATTTTCCTATATGTCACTGAGCTCTGCTCACATGACTTAGTATGATGGAAAGAAGCAAACCACAAATAAGTGAATTTATTATGCCATGCATAAAGGCTCTGAGATCACTTTCCCAACCACAACTCCAATGGGACTTTGGGTGCCCAGAGCAACACTATTGCTCTTCCTATGGTTCTAGTTATATCTTCAGGGAGTAAGGATATTTTCTCTAGTACTAGCATTCTTGAGCCTCTGTCTAGTGGGTCCCCTGCAATATCATCAGTTTTGGTTAGTATCTCACCAATGTCATTTGATAAGTTGATATCTCCTCAAAATTATTGATAGCCATTCAATATCAATGTTGTAATGGGATACTTTGGAGACAGTTGGGTGACTCGATGGATAGAGTGCTGAACTTGGAGTCAGGAAGACCTGAGTTCAAATCCAGCCACAACAACAACAACAAGGCAACTGAAAAAAAAGCAGTGGTAGAATACTTAGAGATCCTCTGAAGTGGAGGCCAAGACTCTCCATTACACATTTCCAGAAGTAGGACCACCAAGACTCCGTATGGTTTCATATCAGGCAATGTGTACTGTGCATGTTCCAAGGACCAAGCTATCATTGGTTTGCCATCTGTTATAACTATTTCCAAGTAGAATGTATAATAGAATAACATGGAGGGAAATAAATATGAAAATTATGAATATGAATGGGATAAACTCACTCATAAAGTGTAAGAGTCAGTTGAATTGATTAGAAAGTAAAGTCGAACAATATGCTGGTTGCAAGAAAAACACTTAAATATAAAAACTCAACATAGAATTGAATAACGGATTGGAATAAAATCTAGTATGCCTCAGTTGAACACAGAATTTTACCTTATCGCTACTCTCTGTACTTCTGATCGATAAGTTAAGTTATGCACACCAAAAATTGCATTTAAGGAAGGAGCTCAGCTCAGAATATCTCATTTATCACTTGGCTACACTACTAAAGGACATTTGTGATTTTCTCCACCATGTCCTGGTGCTGGGTATTCTTCCTGTGTCCCTTCTTTTCAGTTTCCTTTTGTGTATTGTCTTTCCCCATTATATTACAAAGTCCTTCTGGGCAGGGAATATCTTTTTCATATTTGTATCCCCAGTGCTTCACACAATGCCTGCCACGTAGCAAATACTTAATAAGTGTTTATTGATTATTGACTACAGTATTGAAGATTTAAATGGACAGAATCAGAAAAAAAAAACAATTTATAGAGCAGAAAAAATACATAAAAGCAACTTTGAAAGCTGTAAGAGCAATGATTAATGCTGTGATGATTGGTGATTCCAAAGGAATGATGATGAAACATCTTATCTATTATAAAAACCTGATGGATTACTGTGAGCAAGCAGTATGAACTTTGGGTCCCTAAAATATTGGTATTTAGCAGTTTGCCTAGATTATACCTTGGTAGCTCATAAATGTTCATTTTTTTTCTTTTAGCTTTTTAAGTAGACCAAAACTAATTGACATATTATGAGTTCCTTGTGGAACATAGGTCCATGTGACAAGTTTTGCCTATTGGCTTAGTAAGCTTGAATAACTAACTCTAAGTCCTTAGCCCTCTTTTTGGGAACCCTACATGTGTTTGAGATTTACCTGACCCTGTTTTCTTTCATTTTGTATTTTGCTTGTTGGTCTTATTGAAGGATGAGTTTGAAATTCCATTAAGATTGCTCTTGTGGTAGAGTTTGACTATTTGACTGACAAAATGAGCACCTTGGATAGGGGCTTCTAAATAATAGTTCCAGAAACCCCAACCCTTCAGGGTTAGCCCTAGAATGCTGAGGGTAGCTGTAATCAGCTGACTTGTGATAACCCAACTTGCCTATACAAGTACCTGTTGGATGAATGAGCCCAGAAAGGATGTGATGTCTACCAAAATACAAAATTCTTAAAGTAACAGGACCTCAAATAAAGAGAAGAAAAGAAAATGACTTCACATTTGAAAGTCACTACAAAAGAAAGCAAAACTCCTATCCAGATGGATTTTTAAGATAATTCTATCAAACTTTGAAATAACAATTGATACCTGTACACAAATTATTCTAAAAAATTGAAAAAGTAAACACTAATGTAATTTTTAAATGTGATAAATATAGTCCAAGTAACTAAATGGGTGGGGAGCTGGGGAAGGGAACAAAGCAAAGTAAGAGAACTAGAAGTTAATATAATTAATGACATGAATTCATCTTTAAAAGAAAAATCCTGATAAAAAGACTAATAATTTGTCCAAAAAGCAACCAAGTTCAAATTTGATTTATATCAAGGAAGCAAGGATGCTTCCACAGAACTACATTGAAGATAATCATATTGACACCACAAAACAGCCAATATTGCATTATTATATCAATAGATTTAGTAAAAGTCTTCCACAAAGTACATTTATTTATGCAAAAATCATCTAAAGGATATGCATAATTAGACCATTCTTTTTATGTAATAAAAGTATCTCTCTTAATCCAAAAGCTAACATTATGTGCAATGGGGAAATATTAGAAGCTTTCTCAATAAAGAGAGTAATAAAGGAAGCATCCCCCTTTCACTTCTGGTATTTTACAGAGTTCTAGAAATGCTTGTACTAGCAATAAGAGAAGGTGACGAAATATAAGTGAAGGATAGATAAAATATCTTTCTGCTGAAAAAGTATTTTGTGTTTAATGATCTGACAAGATTGTCAAAGAAACCAATTGAAACAATAACTTCAGTAGAATTGCTGGATGGAAAATAGAATCACAAATCAACAGCATTTCTTTATAGTAACAACAAAATTCAGGAGCAAATAACAGAATGGGATAAGCGTTTATTAAGTGTCTGCTATGTGGCAGGGATTATGCTAAGTGCTTTGCAAATATCTCAGTTGATTCTCATGACAGTCCTGGGAGGGAGGTAGAATTATTATCTCCATTTTAGAGTTGAGGAAACTGAGGCAGGAAGAGGTTAAGTGACTTGCTTGGGGTCATACAACTAATTTCTTAGGATTAGGTCTTCCTGATTCTAAGCTCAGTGTTTCAATCACTATGCCACTTAGCTGACTCTTCATTAATGCAAAAAAAGAGACCTTGAGAACATTAAAGGGTCTGGAAGATTCTGAGCTTCTGATCTTGCTGTTGGCATCCTGGCACCATCACCTAGGTCACCAGCAGCTGACAGAAGTATTTGCATTAGGAACTAAGAAAAGACTAGATACAATTTGAGAGGCAGGTTCTTAGAAGGACAAGGCATCCATGAAAGAAGCTATATCACAAACAAGGGAACTTCTTGAGAATCTCATTAAGAAGAAGAAATTCCAACAACCAGAAGTTTTTGCTACATATTCTTTCTAAGCTTGAGCCAAGATTTCTCTGAGCTGTATATAGTGGTGGAAGAGTGTGTTCAGACTTCGGGGATAGGTGCTATGAAAGAACTCTTCTTTCTATACTCCCTTAGTAAATATCTCTTCCTAAAGCCTAATTAAGTCTGGCTGGTTAATTTACATCAACTATTAATAATGAAGTTAACACCCTAGAATAGGGACTCAAGCCAATAACATAAGAAAGAGATATGCAACCCTTCCCAGGTGCACCTGTGACCCAGATGGGGAGATGTAGCTTTGCTCTGGAGGACTTATCTTGCCAGTTCAAGAGGAGAAGAATTTATAGGGGTTACACATAAAAGAGAAAAGAAAAAAAAACTCCAAAAAGAATCACAGAGAGGGAGTATAGCTTGAAAAGTGATATTTAATTTAAGTAGCAAGTTGTACAAAATAGATTTATAGTTTCATGTGCAACCAACTTTTTATTGTTCTACTATGTTATGGAAATGCTTGTTTTATTTCATAATATAAAATAATGCACATTAAAAGATGAAAAGTTATATGTTGAATTTGTTGTCTATTTAAAAGGAAAGAAAGGTGTTCATAATAAACACCTGCATTTCACATATAATCTTTTTTTCTATTATGATCTATATAGAGATATGCCATATTTATTTAGTGTTTTTAAATCCAAAATTTAAAAAAGGTTTTTTTCTAAAGGAAAAGCCAAGGGTTCAGTGCCACTATTTTAAAATTTTATCATTTTTTATATTGTGAACTTTGACCCATTGACAAACATGAATATTTCAATATAGAAAGAATAGAAAAAGAGAATTGCAACTGAAATCATTAATTTCTATTATGTTCAATTTGTTTCCTTTTATTCTGTATTAATTTCAACACATTAGAAACAAGCTGGGTCTTGAAACATAGACAGAGTTTACAAAGATGGAGAAGATTGAGAAGGGCTCTCCAGATTTGTGGAGCAGAAGTATAAGAAAAGATTCAAAGGTGGGGATGAGATTGGCATATATGAGAGAGACAATGAGATGCACCATTCTGGAGCAGATAGACTTCAGAATGGTCACGGAGATAACAAATACTGGAGGTCCTATGACACAAAAGGGGAAGAGAAACTACATATAGGTGAGAAATCAGAGCTTAACTGTTGAGGGCTGATCTTAAGAGTCTGATAAGGGTTTAAGATCCAAGGCAGAGTTTGACCTCTGCCCAGGCTTTTATCCAAAAGGGCTCAATGATTAAGTGGTACGGCTCTCCAATCCCTTCCTGATTAGGAGGTTCCTGAAATATTGCTTCTCACTCTTTGAACCTTAGATTTACACATTCACTCCTCTATGCAGGTGGCACCAAGGCACCTGGGAAAACCTTGGAATATACAACCCAATCTAGGAACCCTGATAACGTCCTCAGCAGATGTTCTGGGGAGTATCTCAAGCGGAGGACTCTTTGAAGTTAGGTTAGATTTTCTCTATATATCCTGTACCCTCAGATGAATAAACTGAGTCAGTAATGCTGCTCCACCTGGCCCATGTCTCAAGTTTATTTCACGCCTCTCCATTTGGTGTGCAATCTGGTTGAGGGCAACATTTTGGTGCATCGAACAGTGACAAAAAGTCAGAGGGAGAATGGTTCCTTTGAAAAGCTCTGGAGGAAAAGAAACTCTTGCTGGTCACTATGCCAGGAAACAAGGTCCTTCAGTGGCTGGACGAAAGGAATGAGGGTCATTACAGGTTTCTCCATAGAAATATTAGGACTAGAGGGGGGAGAGAAAAAATCACCAGGCTTACATGGGAGATTATAAATTACAAGAAATTGATTAGAAAAAAGTTTAGAAACAGGCTCGGTACTTAGAGCATAAGATATAGTGTCGCTTTGGAAAGGCCCACATATATACTTTCGATCTTCAGAGGCGCCCTTAAGATCAAAAGTATGGGTCAAGTACAAGGTGGAAAAAGAGATAGAGATTATTACCTAAGATTACTAAAGAAAATAGTGAAAGAAAGAGGTTTAGTTATTCAAAAAAGTCAGCTACAGGAATTTTTAGAAAGTATAGAAAAATGCTGCCCATGGTTTCCACAAGAAGGAACAATTGATTTAGAGAAATGGGAGATTGTAGGCAAGCAACTAAGAGAATATTACAGAGAAGAGGGCCCTGGTGCATTCTCGATTGCTACCTTTTAAATGTGGAATGTGCTAAAAATATGTGTTACACTCCGGATAAAGTACTAGTGACTGAGAAAGTGATTCGGGCAGATAAGGGGGTAGGAACAGATGAGGAAGAAGAAATGCATAAAGCCTTTGAGGAACAATTGAGCATAGTTGAAGAGGAGAGGGAAGACTGTACATTCTGTTAAACAACAGAGAAATGTGCATTCCCCTAAGCAACAGAAAGATGTGTATTTACCTTCAGTTAAACAACAGCCTGGGAGAAAGTTAATATGTAAGGGCTTGTTAGAAGAGACAATACAAAGGGCAGAAAGCAGAGGGGAAGAAGTGCCTATGGACTTAAAATTAGCTATCCCAAAAAGCATGATGTTTCCACTATATGAAGAAGAGAATCCAGATAATCCTGGACAGATGATTAGGGAACATAGGAATTTTGAATTCAAAGTTTTAAGAGAATTAAAACAAGCCTCAGTACAATATGGGCCAAACAGTCCCTATGTACAAACTTTATTAGATTCAATAGCTAATACAGCCATGGCCCCATATGATTGGTATTCATTAGCAAAAACATGTTTGGAGCCAGGAGATTATCTAATATGGAAATCAGAATTTATTGAGCAATGCCAAGAGCAGGCAGGATACAATACAAGAACATTGATTCCTGTTTCTTTGGAGCAGCTCACAGGGACAGGAATGTTTACTGCACTGCAGCAACAGCTAGATTATCCACTTGTAGCATATGAACAAATTACGAAGGCTGCACGGGCGGCATGGTTAAAGGTTCCTGGGAAACAAGATAGGGGAGCCTCGTATACTCAGATAAAGCAAGGCCCCCAAGAAACTTTCCCAGATTTTGTAGCCCGACTTACGCAAGCCATACAAAGGAGCATTTCTGATTCAAAAGCAGCTGAAATACTCCTTCAAAAATTGGCCAGTGAAAATGCTAATGCTGATTGTAAAAAAGCCTTACAAGGCGGCAAGTCCAATATGGATGTTACAGAAATGATTCAGCGGTGTGAGAGTGTAGGGACCACACAATTTCAGGTACAGGCTATGGCAGCGGCCCAAGCAGAAATGCTAGCAGCTGCCTTTCCTAACAATCAGAGGGACCTGAGAAGGTTAAAATGTTTTAATTGTGGAAGGCCTGGCCATATAAAAAAGGATTGTAGGGATCTTAGGAAGACCATCTCAGCCCCCTACCACTCCTTGTCCTAGGTGTCAAAGAGGAAATCATTGGGCTTCATTATGTAGATCTACTTCAGATGTTAATGGACAGCCTTTAAACTCCCGGAGGAGCCGCTCCGGCCTGCCAAACAATAGGAGCAGCTTGATTCAACCAGTCCCTGCTCCGCCCACAAGACTCACAATATTAGACCTTATTCATGCCACCCCAGGTAGTGCCGGATTAGATTTAAGTTCCACTCTTGATAAAAACATTGGAGATGAAGTTGTACGTATTCCCACTGGAGTACATGGTCCATTACCCCCAGGGATGGTGGGTTTAATCTTAGGCCGTTTCCCAGACACTTAGGGGACTCATGGTCATTCCTGGAGTGGTGGACTCTGATTACACTGGAGAAATTGAGGTTATGGTTTATGCTTTTCCTCGTTGTCGTTTTGTCATTCAAAAAGGGGAAAGAATAGCACAAATGATTGTAATGGATTATAAAAAACTGGGGAATATGAAAAAAAGGTAAGGGGGACAGAAGGATTTGGTAGCACAGGACTGTTTTGGCATAGAACTATCACAGATGCCAGACCAACTCTAAAAATAGAGCACAAGGAAAAGAATTTGAAGGGTTAATAGACACTGGAGCTGATAAGTCAGTTGTCACCTTACGGGCTTGGCCTAGAGACTGGCCACTAGATCAAGGAAATGTGATGTTACAGGGAATAGGAGAAATAGCCGCTCCTGCACAAAGCGCAGCATGGCTTACTTGGAGAGTGGAGGGGCAGCAAGGGAGATTTAGACCATATGTATTGCCACACCTTCCATACTGCCTCTGGGGAAGAGATTTATTGAAACATATGAATGTTACTGTAAGTAGCAAAAATTTTTAGTAGGGGTCACGGTCGAAAAGAAAAGAACAGTACAGGTTCCTAAGATAACATGGAAAGAAGGGCCCCCCATATGGGTGGACCAGTGGCCCCTTAGTCTAGAAAAAATTAAGGCTCTTCGAGATATTATAACCAGACAATTGGCAGCAGGTCATATAGAATTTTCCACTAGTCCATGGAATTCTCCTATATTTGCTATTAAGAAAAAATCAGGCAAATGGAGAATGTTAACAGATCTCAGACAAGTTAATGCTCGTATGATAACTATGGGAACCTTACAGCCAGGGCTGCCTTCTCCGATTGCAATCCCGGCAGACTGGCCTTTGTGGGTAATTGATTTAAAAGATTGTTTTTATACTATACCTCTTAGAGCAGAAGATTGTAAATACTTTGCATTCTCATTACCATCAGAAAATTTGAAACAACCTTACCAAAGATATCAGTGGAAGGTGCTTCCTCAAGGGATGAAGAATAGCCCCACCATGTGTCAGCAATCGTAGCAGATGCTATAGATCCCATCAGGAAAAAATACCCCCAAGCATACATAATTCATTATATGGATGACATCCTTTGTGCTCATCCACAAAAAGAGCAATTAGCTAGTATTATGGGGGACATGTTTACCGCTCTTAGAGATCATGGGTTAGAGATTGCACCTGAAAAGATTCAAAAGGCACCTCCTTACTCGTACTTAGGACAATTAGTAGGGATGAAAGAAATTCAGCCTCAAAAGATATGTATTAGACAAGATAAACTAAAAACATTAAATGATTTTCAGAAACTCCTAGGAGACATTAATTGGATCAGATCTTATTTAAAAATAGGGACTCATGAATTAAAGGATCTATATGATATTCTTAGAGGGACCCTGATCCTACATCTCCTAGAACACTTACTACAAAAGCAAAACAGCAATTAGAAAAAATACAAGAATCAATTGAAACTGCAATGGCTCATCGCATAGAATCTGGTGTGCCTTTAGAAGTTACAATATTAGATACCCCAGATATACCTTTTGGATGTATACATCAGAAAGACAAGTTACTGGAGTGGGTTTTTCGGCCTTCACAGCCGAAATATACCCTTCAAACATATCCTTCTATGGTAGCAGACTTGGCTAAGAAAGCCTGCAAAAGAATATTACAATTAGTTGGAAATGCCCCTAGTATTATACATCAACCTTATGATAAAAAACAAATAGAGGAATTGCTCAGTCAAGACCATTCTTGGCAGGTGCTTCTTACTATTTTTCAAGGGGAAATAGATAATACATACCAATACCCAATTTTACAATTTGCCAGGAAACATCAGTGGATTATTAACACGATAGTGCAAAAGGATCCCATAGTGGGAGCACTCTGTGCCTTTACTGACGCTTCCTCTCATCACATTTCAACATATTTTATTCCCCCTGATGAGAGATATGCAGCACATACACCATTTGATTCTACACAACAAAATGAAATTTATGCTATAATATTAGTACTACAAAGATATTCTGGTCCTCTTAATATATTTTCAGACAGTAAATATGCAGTAGGAATGGTTAATAACATAGAAACTGCTCAAATTAAAGTGTCTTCTAATTATATTTCAACTTTTTATGATGTTACAAAAAACTATTTGGGAACCAACTTCCTCAGTATATTGTACACATGTTCCTTCACATACGGAGCTTCCAGGACCTATTACACATGGGAATCAGATAGCTGATGACCTCACTAGACCAACCCTGTTAATGTTGTCTGTTGAGGAAGCTAAGGAATCACATGACAAATTTCATCAGTCTGCCTCTATGTTAAGGAAACAATTTGGGATTACTAGAGAGCAGGCTCGACAGGTAGTAAAATCCTGCTGTAAATGTCTTCCTTACATACCCACACCATATAAAATGGCTGTTAATCCACGGATTATATTCAGGAGAAATTTGGCAAATGGATGTTACTCATTACAGCAGTTTTGCAAAGTTACAATTTATTCATGTAACAGTTGATACTTATTCTTCCTTCACTATGGCTACTGCACAAGCAGGGGAAGCAGTACAAAATGTCATAGATCATATGCTTCATTGCTTTTCTATTTCTGGTGTGCCCTCAGTTTTAAAAACTGATAATGTCCCTGCTTATGTTTCTCATGCATTTCGTACGTTCTGTCTTACGTTTCATATTCACCACATTACCGGATTCCTTATAATCCTACCGGTCAAGCAATTGTGGAAAGGAAAAATAGATCTCTTAAAACATTTCTTCAAAAGCAAAAGGGGGAGAAGCCAGGGGTAGGCCACGAAGACAATTGGCTCAAGCAGTATATGCTTTAAATTTTCTTACTCCTGATAGAGAAGGCTGTACCCCAGCTGAAAAACACTTTAGATTACATAAGGGAAGTAATTATGAGGAACAAAAGACTCAAAAAAGAGTCATGTGGAAGGACCCAAAAACCAATCATTGGTTTGGACCAGATAGATTATTGACCTGGGGACGAGGGTATGCTTCTGTCTTTCCAGATGGTGCAGAAGGACCAATATGGATCCCTGAACGTAACATCAGAATCTGTCTCAGAGACGACCCAGAGGTTTCAGAAACTTCAAATTCCAAGGAGGAAAAAGGACATAAGAAAATGGAAGCAGCACCAGAGGCGACGAGCAAGCTCGGCAGGATGGCTGCTGCAACTGATGATGCTGTTACAAACAATGACTGTTGAAGCAAAGACTTTACAGCTTTGGTCATACATTAACAACCCCCGTGGCCGAGACTACTCACTGGGATGATCCAGTTATTGACATTATACCCGCAGGACAAGGGCAGAAATTTTTGGACAAAGGGATTGGAGAATTAAAGACTTAGAAATGAAGGATGTTTTAGGATACAATTTTAAAGGCAAAACTGGCACACCCCCAATATGTTTTGGAATTAATGTAGACTTTATAGATTATTGTGTTAAGTTAGAAAATATTACTCACTCTGCTCAATTTGTTCCTAGGGGAATAGTTTGGAATATATCTATGTTTGGTATGGAAACTACTAGATCTGTGAAAGGGCCAGCTCATCTTTCTCCCTGGCCAGATTGTTCTAATATCTCTGTATCATCAGCATGGCATAAAATTCCACCTTGGGTAAAATGTCATACTCAGTATAGGGGTGTAGCTAATTACAAGTGGGAAAAATTTGAAATATGGAATAAATTAGATCATGATATTGAGGGTGCAAGACAGGGGTGGATTATGCCAGGAATTATCAATAAGAATGGTGTACATCAGGAAAAACTTTGGTTAGCAATGGCAGCATTTGATCCTATATACTTACATGCTGCCACTCTCTTTAAACCTGATATTGCTTTTTTTTTTTTATAATAGAACAAAGCTAGTTGCCTGTTTACCCAGGCATCAAGCATTTCTTTTGGGAAGACCCAACATCACACTGACACCTGATGGGTATTATAAAATTGTATGCAAAAATTGTGTAGTAAATAGATGCTTATATTATGCACATGGAACTTGGGAATTTGTAGCTATGATATTAGAAAGACCTAAATATTCTATATTTCCTACTCAAGTAGAGGAGGGATGGTTTTTAGCTCCTGCTGACCAAATGTTGTACTATCTTAATCAAGAGATTTCTGCTAGAAAAAAGAGATGTGTCCAATGTGTCATTTGGGGAGTTTTGTCCCTAGTATCACTTATCTCATCCCTAATTGCATCTGCAGTAACATTTTATACATTTACACAGCAAGTGCAAGATGCACGATACACTGAAGCATTGGCTCGGAATGTGTCATTAGCATTTCACACACAAAAGGAAATTGATTCAGATTTTGAGAGAAAATTGGATGCATTAAAAGATGCTGTGGAATTTATTGGGGATGAACTTGCAGAAATAGAATTTAGAGCTACTTTAAAATGTGGTTATTGCTTTACTATGGTATGTGTTACTCTTTTTCCATACAACTCTAGCATTGTAAATTGGAACATGGTTAAGAATCATTTAGAAGGTGTTTGGCATAATAGTAACCTTTCTGCTGATTTGTCTTTTTTAGCTAATATCACCCAGGTAATTGTAGATAGTCGCTACCTGGGGATTAATCCAAAAAATCTGGCTGTAGAGATCCTAGAAAAATTAAGTGCGATCAATATATTTAAGAATTTTCCTGCCTTGTTACTTCATGCATTTTCTTGGGCAGTATTATTCATCATACTATGTTTCATTGTCCCCTGTATTGTTGCCTTAATTAAATCAAGGATCACAGTGTTGGGAACAGATGTTCACCACCTCAAGCTGCTTGCTAATTCGAAAAGGGAGGAGATTGTTGAGGGCCGATCTTAAGAGTCAGATAAGGGTTTCAATTCCAAGTCAGAGTTTGACCTCTGCCCAGGCTTTTACCTGAAAGGGCTCAATGATTAAGTGGTATGGCTCTCAAATCCCTTTCCGATTAGGAGGTTCCTGAGACATTCCTTCTCACTCTTTGAACCTTAGATTTACACATTCACTCCTCTGTGCAGGTGGCACCAAGGCACCTGGGAAAACCTTGGAAAATACAACACAGTCTAGGAACCCTGATAACGAGGAGGAAATTTATGTTGTCACGTCCTCAGCAGATGTTCTGGGGAGTATCTCACAGGGAGGACTCTTTGAAGTTAGGTTAGATTTTCTCTATATATCCTGCACCCTCAGATGAATAAACTGAGTCAGTAATGCTGCTCCACCTGGCCCATGTCTCAAGTTTATTTCACACCTCTCCGTTTGGTGTGCAATCTGGTTGCGGGCAACACTTAACCCAATTATTTATCCCAATTCCTTGTGGAAAAATAAATAATGCTGGGAAGACATGAAGTCAGTTAGCCAGGCTTGACATCTGAAGATACTGGTTATTCTAAGAAGAAGAGGCACTACATGAGCCCAGCTGGGGATGGGCAAATTGAATGACCCCAAGGATTATCTGAAGCAGAGTCTCTGAATGGATCCCCATAGGAAATCCAATGATATCAGTCATAAAATGCCCAGAAGAGAGATCCCCTTAGACACCACTGTTTCCTTAGTTGGGACATAGGACTCGGGAGGACAAGGACCAGAGAGAGATGGGAAAATTAATTACTTATTGCTAATGAAGAGTGATAGTGATCAGATCCCACCAGCTCCCAAGCACAGTAAATGTTTTTGTTCTTCCTTGCATCTCGGGACTCAGTATGTGCAGAGTGCCTGGTGAATTTTCACAAACTGGGGAGAGTCCTACAAACATCTTACCCTACTCTGAATGGTACAATGGGTAAGATTCTGGACTTAGAGTTAGAAGGTACTGGGTTGAAAGCCTACCTCAAATACTTATAAGATATGCTAACCTCAATCATGTAGGCTTTTTGAGATTCAGCCTTTGTTTTATAAAATGAGTAGGTTGGCTTTAATGACATCAAGGGTCCCTCCCTCTAAACTTATTACCTTATGATCCCCTAATCCTTTTACAAATTACTCCCAGGCCAGGTGAGGAATGGGTTAATGTTGCTGTTACTTTGGTCCTTAATTGGATTGTCAGATGTTCCAAACTGCATGATCAAATGACTGAACTGATCCACATTCTGTCCTTGGAACCTCAGTTTTTCACGTGGTACAAGGCCATATGTTAGCAGCCTGGGCATAGGATCAATGCACAGATAGGTAAAAGGATTAATTCACTTCCCCTGTTTGTTTCCCCAGTCTTCTAATGGATTAACTCATTGCTGTCCAAACAAGACCAGATGGGAAACAATGTAGTTGTTTCTGCTTTGTCAGATCCAGAAATAAGAGGTATCGATGGGCTATCCTTTGGCCGTGATGTTGAGGATTTACTGAGGGAGCACATGACAATTCACTACTTTTCCTTAGCGTGGGAACTCACACCTACAAGTTGCAGGTAATTATTATTGTTATGTGGATAGTAGCAAGACTACCATAATTTGACATGTTCTGAAAGTGTAATGGCATTTTTCTTTTGAAGGAGAATCCCTTTTAAATGTCTGTAGAGTTTACTTATAGAAGGAACACTGTGGTGAATCAATGTATAAAGCAAAGAATTCAAATATTCTTGTTCTGATTTGCATTTTTTTGTGTATTCATGAGATTCAGACAATCTGAACTAAAAGGCACTTAATCTATTCCAGCCACCAATCACATTCACAAATCTCTCCACTGTATCCCTTATAGGTGGTAATAACAATAACAATAATTGTTATTTGTACAGTGTTTTGAAGTTGATGTAGTGATTTATATTTAGTATCTCATTTAGGCTTAACACTAGCCAATGGTATAGAAACTAAAGTTATTATCTTTATGTTACAAATGGAGAAACTGAGGCTTAGAGTTCAAATGACTCACCCATGGGTGGGCTAGTAAGTGCCTGAGGTAGATTCAAACCCATGTCTTCTTAATTTCAAGTCTAGCCCCCTCTTTTGTTCTTCTTGGTCAGATGACAGTAGATAGAACACTGAACCTGGAGTCAAGAAGACCTTTGTATCAATCTTGCCTCAGGCAATAAATAATTGGTTACCTTGGGCCAAAAGCTTAACAACTCTCATCTTACTTAGTTCAGGGGGCTGATTTGAGGATCAAAAGAGTTATCATGTATGAAAAATCTTTGCATACCTTGAAGCACTATAAAATAAGTAATTATTAATTGTTAGTATTGCTATTATTACTTTGTCACATTACCTCTCATCTAGTCTCTGTGCATTTCCAGATCTGTACAACACAAAGTAGGAGGCAGGGAGTGATGAGAAAGCTGGAAAGATAGGTTGGAGCCAGGTTGTAAAGGGCTTTAATGTAAAAGAAATTTGTATTTTATTTTGGAGGCAACGAGTCACTGAAATTTGGTGAGCAGAATATCAATATACTCAGAATATAAATTTGATTGCTTATCTGTAACCTGAATCAAATTCCTTACTTTTTTAGGAAGGGGGATAGGTAGGTAGGGAGGGAGTAAATTAGAAGAAATGAAATATTGCTTAATATATTACATATATATATATATATATATATATATATATATATATATATATATAAATTTGATATTTTGTGGAATATGAATTCTAGAGGGGAGACACTGGAGGTAGAAAGTTCAATTATTTGCTATAGTCTATGAAAGATTTGATAAGGACTTGAGCTAGAGTGGTAGCCATGTACGTAAGTGGAAAATGACAGAGAAACCATAACAAGAGAGTTAATAGTTCCATTGTACTCTGCCCTGGCCAGAACCTAGCTAGAATATTGTATCCAATCCTGGGAATTGTATTTTATTTTTTAAAAGTAATTTATTTTGATTTACCAACAATCACTTCCATAAGCTTTTGAGTTTTAAATTTTTCTCCCCCTTCCTCCCCACCTCCCTTGCCAAGATGGCACACAATCTGATATAGGCTATACATCTGGGAATTATATTTTTAATTTTTTTTATTTTTAGGTAATTGGGGTTAAGTGACTTGCCCAGGGTCACACAGCTAGTAAGTGTCAAGTGTTTGGTCTGAGGCCAGATTTGAACTCAGGTCCTCCTGACTTCAGGGCCAGTGCTCTATCCACTGCACCACCTAGCTGCCCTGGATTACACTTGATTGCAGATCTTTAAATGGAGCCTGGATGTTATAGAGGAGATTTCTCTGAGCTCCCTTCTGATTCAGAGATTTTATGAAGGAAATTGAGTCTCAGAAACAAGACTGTGGTGCATAACACTTTCTTTCCCTGTCTCCCTCTGCCCCAATTCTGACTTTTATACAGTGAGTAATATGAGAGGGAGGAAGTATTTGATGAAAGACCTTTTGGGTCTTAGTTTTCTCAATTGTCATAGAAAAAAAGAGGTTAGATTCAATGACCTCTAAGTTTCTTTCCAATTGTAAGTCTCCATTTGAATGCCACATGAAAATTCACCACTTAGAGGCTCACACAGTTTCTAACAGAAAAGTACTCCCAGCAATATAAACTGTGAAAGTGAGTGTCACATCTCAGATGGCACTTGTAGATTCTAAGGAAGTAGAACTTATTTGAGGTGTTCACAGTCTATTGTTGTGAAAATCTGATTTTTTTTTTTTACTTTTGAGGGAAGTACATTTAGTACTGTGGGAAATAGAATTGTCATACTTAACCTGTCATTATTCCCAGTTACTCTGTTCTGAAAATATAATAATCCAATAAACATTTATTGAGTCTAGTAAATAGCAGTGATTTGTATGGTGTTGATATATCTTTTTTTTGGGGAGGGGCTAGGCAATGAGTTTAAGTGACTTGCCCAGGGTCACACAGTTAGTGAGTGTCAAGTATCTGAAGCCATATTAGAACTCAGGTCCTTCTGACTCCAGGGCCAGCATTCTATCCACTGTGCCACCTAGCTGCCCCAACTTGTATCTTGTTGAAATACCCTTTCTGCTTTAGTGTGTAAGGCTGATTTAGTCTTCAGTTCCTTTACCAGCTGTTGACTAAGACCCAAACAGCTAAAGGTGATCAGGTCTCCTTCTTTGTAGAGGTAAGTAAGTGGAATCTTCTGGTCAGAAACAGTAAGTGCAAATGTAGGGGAGTAGATCAGGGAGATGAAAGATTTTTAGAAATAAAACCAGTGACTAGGAGGTGAATTTTCATGTGATGGAGAAGGGCAGGGCAGGGAATAAGCATTTCTATACTGGCTACTATATGTCAGGCACTGTATTCAGTGCTTTACAAATACTATGTCACTTGAGCTTCCCAGCAACTCTGGGAGGTAGTTGCTATTATTATCCCCATTTTACAGATGAGAAAATTGAGGCAAACAGAGGTTGAGTGAATTTCCCAGTGCCCCTCAGCTAGTTAGTATCACAGGCTGGATTTTAACTCAGGTCTTCCTGACTCTAGTTTGAATGCTTTATACACTGGTCTATCTAGATATAGGTGGGATAGCAAGAATATGTAGAATTAATAATGTTTTCTTCTTCATAGAAAAAGTACTTTAATACCTCTGTGTATTATATATGTGTATATATATTTCACAATTAGGAGTGATTATTACTTGAACATTATTAGGTCCTAAAATTTCTCATTATTAGGACAGTTAGGAGTATATATAGACAGAAAACAGAGTTATGAGTTGAATGTGATAGTATGATTATCTAAAAAAATAAAATTAAAGGGTGAGAAAGAAGAATGCACTGGGAGAAGGGGAAAGGGAGAGTTGGAATGGGATAAATTATGAGACATAAAAGTGGTCTGAAAGAGATTTTAAAGTGGAGAGGAAAATGAGGGAAGTGGGAAGGGGAGCACATGAACCTTATTCTCTTTAGAATTGACTCAAAGAAGGAACAATATACACATTCATTTGGGTGTTGAAATCTATCTTACCATACAGGAAAGTAGGAAGGGAAGGGGATAAGAGAAAGTTGGGGTAGCTGATAGATTGGATAGCAATTTGGGAGAGGTAAAAGTCAGAAGCAAAATACTTTTGGGAATGGACAGGGTAAAAGGAGAGAGAGAGAGGATAAATGGGAGAAATAAGATGGAGGGAAATACATAGTTGTTAATCAATACTGTGAAAATTTTTTTTACAGTGAGGTTCTCTGATAAAGACTTCATTTTTCAAACAGAAAACTGAGTCAAATTTATAGAAATAAGAGGCAATTCTCAATTGATAGGTGGTCAAAAGATGTGAACAGTTAGCTTTCAGACAAAGTAATAAAAGCTATCTACAGTCATTTAGAAAAGCTCTAAATCACTATTGATTAGAAAAACACAAAGTAAAACAACTCTGAGCCACTACTTTTTTTTTTCTGTCAGATTGGCTAATGTGACAGAAAAGGAAAATGAGAAATATTGGTGGGGATATGGGAAAATTAAAACACTAATGTACTATTGGTGAAGTTGTATACTGATTCAACCATTCTGGAGAGCAATTTGAACTATGCCCACAGGGCTATAAAACCATGCATCCCCTTTGACTAAGGAATACCACCACTGGGTCTGTATCACAGTGGTTGTTGTCCTTTGCTGTCAAAGAGTCCCAAAATGACATCACTATGCTAGAGTCAAGTTTCAGTGTCTCTGAGTGTGGCTGATCAGACCAATAAGAGGTCGGAATGCTCTACCACAGGTCGGGCACCAATAATGTGTGTGATCATTTGGGGTGGATTCTCTAAATTTTGTATCCTGCTTTTCCTTTGAGATATTTTAATTCTGCTTTGCTCATCAAGCCCAGCACCTTCTCTCATGTGGGCACGCCTTGCTGAGCAGTCTTGTGCCAGTGTCTCCTATGTCACACAATCAGTTCCAGAGTTCTTAAGAGACTTTGAGTGTGTCCTTCTACCAGTTCTTCTGACCACTATATGAACACTTGCCCTGTGTGATTTCTCTATAAAATAGTCTTTTTGGCAAGCGTATGTGTTGCATAAGAACAACCTGGCCAGCCTATAGGAGTTGTGCTCTCTGAAGCAGAGTTTGAATGCTTGGAAGTTTAGTTAGAGAAAGGACATCTGATATTTTATCCTGCCAGGTGATCTTCAGAATCTTCCCAAGATGATTCAAATGGAAGTGATTCAGTTTCCTGGCATGGGGCTGGTATACTGTTCAGGTTTTACAGACATACAACAACAAGGTCAGCACAATACCTCTGTGGACCTTCAGTTTGGTAGTCAGTCTAATATCTCTTTTCTCCCATACTTTCATAGGTCTGTATCACAAAAAGATAAAAAATGAAAAGTAAAAGGATGTATGTGTACAAAAATACTTATAGCAACTCTGTTAGTGGTGGCAAAGAACTAGAAATTGAAGAGAATGGCTTAACAAGGTATATGTGATTGTGATGGAATGCTATTGTGCTTTAAGAAAAAATGAGCAGCATGTTCTCAGAAAAACCTGGAAAGACTTACAAAGTGAAATGAGCAGAACCAGAAGAACACTGTATACAGTAACAGCAATATTGTAGGATGATGCACTATGAATAACTTAGCTATTCTCAGCAATACAATAATCCAAGACAATTCTGTAGGAATTATGATGAAAGGTGCTGTCCATCACCAAAAAAAACTGATAGAGCCTGAATACAGATCAAAAATACTGTTTTTTAGCTTTATTTTTCTTGTTTATTTTTGTCTGTGTTTTCTTTCACAGGTGACTTATGTGGAAATATGTTTTCCATGACTACACATGAATAACCTGTATCAAATTGATTGCCTTCTCTTTGAGAAGGATAGTAAAGAGAGGGAAAGAATGTGAAACTCAAAATTTGAAAAAAAAAGAATATTAAAATTGTAATTGGTAAAAACAAAATATTAAATAAGATTAAAAAATCACCATCTTTCTGTGCCTCAATATCTTCAGTATCGAAACATTGAGATGATACTATATCCATATTCTTTGCATAGTTACAATGAGAATGATGTGAGATAATGGATATAAAATGATTTGTAATCACAAAGGGATGCATATATATATATATGAACTAATACTCTCTCTATATTTTTCCAGTAGTTCCAGCAAAAAGAAAACAGAGATATAAAATGCTTTGTAGGCATAACTCTTAATATTTTTCAGTAGACCCACAAACAAGATGGAGAGTAGCAACTTTACATCAGTGTCTGAGTTCATCCTCCTTGGTCTCTCCAGTCAGCCTGAATTCCAAGTGCTCCTCTTCCTGCTCTTCCTTAAGGTCTACCTGCTGATCTTGCTGGGGAACCTGCTCATTGTGTTGCTGATATTGAGGGATTCACGCCTCCACACTCCTATGTACTTCTTCCTCACTAATTTATCCAGTATAGAAGTCTGTTTGACATCCTGTGTGTTTCCGCAGATGCTGATACATTTCTTTGCAGAAAGAAAGTCCATCTCCTACTCCTGCTGTGTCATACAGTTCTACATGTTCCTGTCCTTTGGCATTGCAGAGTGCTATATCCTCTCAGTGATGGCCTATGACCGCTATGTTGCCATTCGAGACCCGTTAAGGTACTCAATCACAATGAACTGGGCTATTTGTAGAGGCTGGCTGCTGGGTCTTGGTTGGGTGGCTTTATGGTGTCCACAGTGGATACGGTTGCCACATTCCAGCTGTCCTTCTGCCAGGATAATGTTATCAATCATTTCTTGTGTGAAATGCCTGCTCTACTGCACCTCTCTTGTACTGACACAACCCATGCAGAGTTGGTCATGCAGGTCTTCTGTATCTTTACTCTTTTGTGCCCTATCACATTCATCATCCTTTCCTATGCACACATCATCATTGCTGTCCTGAGAATTTGCTCTGCCCAGGGACGCAGAAAAGCCTTCTCTACTTGTTCTTCTCATCTTCTGGTTGTCACCCTATTTTTTGGGACTGTAATATTTGTTTACATGAAGCCTCAGTCTCTATCTTCTCCAGAATACAATAAGATTGCTTCCATGTTTTACGTGGCTTTCACACCTACCCTCAACCCTCTCATCTATAGCTTGAGGAATAAGGAGGTAAAAATGGCCCTGAGAAAACTTTTGGGGAAACCTGAAGGTCCGTAATTCCACATATGTCATCCATTAGTCTATGTGAGGAAAACTTGAGCCCAAACAGCCTCTTTGTTGTTCTTCCACAAGTTTCTAACATGTCTATTCTTGTGTCTGGAACCTTATCCTCTCATTTTCATTCATTCTTTTCTCTTGTTACTTTGGGAACCATCTGAACTCTTTCCTGGATCCCTCCCTATTTTTCCCATAGCAAAGAAATGAAATAGTCTTCATTTCCCTAAACACCATAGGTTTTAACTCAGACAGCACTTCACTTGTCATGTTGAGAATTATTTCACTATGAATTAGTTTTAAATAATGATTATAATTAGTGGCAGAATCACAGCTAATATTTTGGAAGTTGGGATAATTTGCTTGTTGGTAGAGGATTTGAGTGTGAATACCAAATTCCATGGTTAGAGGTATTTTTTTTTGGGGGGTGGCATGATTGGACATAGAATGGAGCAGGTGATAGAGGAAGAGCTTAGCTTGGGAATTAATGAGAGTGAAAGAATCTATGTGGCAACTTCCCTAACAGCGTTAATTTCAGTTTTTTGAGAGTAAATGCTGCCAGTGACTTCTAATTTTGTCACTCTAGGGCAGTGCCCTGATCACTCTGTTTTAGTCACTACCTTTGTAACTAGAGTTCTGCTTGGTCTTTTGAGCTTCCCAACATATCTGGTTGGATCCTATTCTTGAAAATAAGAAACTTATATAAAAATCAATTATGAAGTCTATACTGATTTTGTTGTTATTGTTTTTCAGGCATTTCAGTCATATCTAACTCTTTCTGACTACATCTGGGGTTTTCTTGTCAAAGAAACTGTAGTGGTTTGCCATTTCCTTCTCCAGTTAGTTTTACAGATGAGGAAACTGAAGCAAGCGGGGTTAAGTGATTTGTCCAGGGTCACACAGATACTAAGTGTTGGAGGTCAGATTTGGACTTTATAAGATGAGTCTTCCTGATTTTAGTCTTGATGTTCTATCCAATATGCCACACAGCTGTTCCATTAAAGTTTTATTTTTGTTGTTGTTTAGTTGTTTTCAGTCATGTCTGACTTTTTGTGGCCCCTTTTGGTGTTTTCTTGACAAAGATACTGGAGTACTTTGCCATTTCCTTCTCCAGCTCATTTACAAATGGTGACACTGAGGCAAACAGCCTTAAGTGACTTGCCCAGGGTTACACAGATAGTAAATATTTAAGACCAGATTTAAACTCAGATGTTCTTCACTCAAGATCTGACATTATCCATTGAGTCACCTAACTGCCATGATCTTCCTACATGTCCCTGAACCCTACTCACATGACCTGGTATGATGGAGTCAAGTTCCCCTGTCAAGAAACAAATATGTTTAACTGAATTTATTATGTCATTCTTAAAGGCTCTGAGATCACTTTCCTAACACCAATTCCAAAGCCCAGAGCAATACTATTGCTCCTCCCAGGGTTCTATTGATATCTCCAAGGAGTAAGGATATCTTCTCTAATACTGTCATTCCTGAGCCTCAGTCCAGTGTGTTCCTTCCAATATCAACAATTTCAGTTAGTATCTCACCAATATCATTTGACAAGTTGATATATCCTCAAAATCATTGACATCTAATCAAAATCAACATTTCAAAGGGAAATTCTGGAGACAGATGGGATGCTCAGTGGGTAGAGTTCTGAACCTGGAGTCAAGAAGACTTGAGTCCAAATCCATCCATAAAAACAACAAAAAGCCAAGTGAAAGGAAGCAATGGTAGAATACTTAGAGATCCTCTAAAGTGGAGGCCAAGACTCGCCATTGTGCATTTCCAGAAGCAGGACCACCAACACTCCATGTGGTTTTATATCAGGAAAAGTACAGTGTCCAAGAACTAAGCCCTCATTAGTTTGCCATTTGTTGTAATTTGGATGTAGAATGTATAAGAGAATAACATGGAGAGAAATAAACCTCATGATTATGAATATGAATGGGATGAACTCATAGATTGTAGGAGTTAGTTGAATTGATAAGAAAGTAAAATCCAACAATATGTTGCTTACAAGAAACAGAAACATAAAAACTCAACATAAAATTTAAATAAGGGATTGGAAAAAAAATCTAGTTGCCTTGCTTGAAAGCAGGATTTTTACCTCATCACTACTCTCTGCTTTTCTGATTGATAGGTGAAGTCATGAAGAGTAAATACTGCATTTAAGAGTGGCCCGCAGCTCAGAATATCTCATTTCTCACTTGGTCACACTACTAAGGGATATCTCTGACTTTCTCTATGATGCCCTGGTGCTGGGTACCTTTCCCATGTCCCTCCTTTTCAGTTTCTTTTTGTGTATTGTCTTCCCCCAATAGATTACGAGGTCCTTGAGAGCAGGGAATATCTTTTTCATATTTGTATCCCCAATGCTTGACATAGTGCCTGGCACAGAGTAGGTGCTTAAAAGTGTTTATTGACTATGGACTCCAGTATTGAAGAATGAAATGAACAGAATTAGAAGAATAATTTATACAGTAGAAAAAATATGTAATGACAACTTGGAAAGTTGTAAGAACTATGATTAATGCTCTGACCATCTAGAGGAATGATGATGAAAGATGTTATCTATTACAGAAAGATTATGGATTATGGTGAGCAAGGAGTATGAATTTTGGGTCCCTAAGATATCAGTATTAAGCAGTTTGCCTAGATCACACGTTGGTAGTTCATAAATGTTCATTCTTTTCTTTTAGCTTTTTAAGGAGACCCAGACTAATTGACTTAATGTGAGTTCCTTGTGGAACATAGGTCCATGTGATAAATTTTGCCTATTGGCCTAGTAGGCTTGAATAATTAACTCTAAATGCATAGCCCTTTTTTGGGAACCTTCCACGTATTTGAGAATTAGCTGACCCTGTTTTCTTACTCTTTGCAGTTTGCCTATTTGTCTTATTGAAGGATGAGTTTGAAATTCCAGTAAGATTGCCCTTGCAGTAAAGTTTGACTCTTTGACTAACAAAAGGAGCCCCTTGGATGGGGGCTTCTAAACAACAGTCCCAGAAACCCCTTCCCATCAGGGTTAGTCCTAGAAAACTGAGGTTAGCTCTATTCAGTTGACTTCTGATAACCCAACCTGCCTATACAAGTGGGTGAGTGAGACCAAAAAGGATGCTATTTCTATCAAAATATCAAATTCCAAAATTAACAGAACTCCAAATAAAGACAAGAAAAGGAAATCAAACCGGTTTGAAAGGAACTACTAAAGAAAGCAAAACTCTTATCCAGATCGATGCATGATGATTTTATCAAACTTTTAAATAATAATTGAAAGGTACACATAAATTATTCTAAAAAATTGAGAAGGGAAGCCCTAACATAATCTTTTAATGAGACAAATACATTCCTAATAACTAAGCCATGGGGGCACAAAGCAAAGTAAGAGAGCTAAAAGTGAATATGTGAATATGAATTCATTTTTAAAAGAAAAATCCTGGCAAAAAGACCAACAATTTGTTCAAAAAGCTATTCACTGTGTTCAAATTTAATTTATATCAAGGAAACAAGGATGCTTTCACAGGAATACATTTAACATAATCATATTGAAATAGCAGATAACCAATATTGCATTATTATATCAACAGATACAGTAAAAGCCTTTGACAAAGTTCATTTGTTTATGCAAAAATCATTCAAAGCATATGCATAGCAAGATCTTTCTTTTGATATGAAAGTATCTCTCTTAATACAAAAGCTAACATTACATGCAGTGGGGGAATTTTAGAGGCTTTCCCAATGAGGAAAGAAACAAAGGAAGCATGCCCTCATTCCCTTTCATTATTTCACATAGTTCTAGAAATGCTAGCACTAGCATAAGAGAAAGTAAAGAAATATAAGCAAAGGAGAGATAAAACTATCTTTCTGCTGAAAATATTATGTTTAATAATCCTACAAGATTGGAACAAAAACCAATTGAAGCAACAGCTTCAGTAGATTTCTAGGATGAAAATAGAATCACAGATCAACAGTGCTTATGTACAGTAACAACAAAAGTCACAAATGGGATAAGCATTTATTAAGTGTCTACTACATGGCAGGGACTATGCTAAGTTCTTTGTAAATATCTCAGTTGATTCTCGTTACAGTCCTGGGGGGAGGTAGAATTATTATCTCCATTTTAGAGTTGAGGAAACTGAGGCAGGAAGAGGTTAAGTGACTTGCTCAGGGTCATACAACTAAAGTCTGAGACTGGATTTGAACTTAGATCTTCTTGATCCTAAGCTCAATGTTTTATTCACTGTGCCACCTAGCTGCCTCTGAATTAATGCAAAAAAAGAGACTTTGAGAACATTAAATGGTTAGGAGGGTTCTGGAGTTCTCATCTTGCTATTGGCATCCTGGCATCTGTCAGTAGCAGCTGGCAGCGGAGTCTACATTAGGAGCTAAGAAAAGACTAGACATAATTTGAGAAGGCAGATTCTTCGCACGACAGGGCATCAGGAAAAAGCTACATCAGAACTAAGGGAATGTCTTGAGAATCTCATTAAGAGAAAGAGCTTCCAACAACCAAAAAATTTTGCCATTTGTATTTTCTAAGCTTGAGACAAGATTTATCTGAGTTCTGTGTATTGGTGGGAGAGTGTGTTCAGACTTTGGGGATAGGTGTTATGAAACAACTCTTCTTACTATACTACCTTAGTAAATATCTCTTCCTAAAGCCTAATTAAGTCTGGCTGGTTAATTTATATCAACTATTAATAGTGAAGGAAGCACCCTAGAATAGGGGCTCATGACGATAACATTAGAAAGACACATACAACCCTTCCCAGGTGCACGTACGACACTGATGGAAAGGTGCAACTTTCATCTGAAAGACTCATCTTGCCAGTGCAAAAGGAGTGGAGCTTATGGGGGCTACAATAAAGAGAAAAGAAAAAAAATTCCAAAAAGAATCACAGAGAGGGAGTATAGCTTAAAAAGTTATATGTTATTTAAATAGCCACTTGTACAAAATATATTTACAATCTCTTTTTATTATTAATCTTTATTGTTCTACTATGTTAAGGATATGCTTGTTTTATTGCATAAATTAAAAACAGAAAAATTAAAAAAAGAAAATGTGTATCCTGAATTTGTAATCTACTTAGAAGGAAAGCAAGGTGTACATAATAAACACTTGCATTTTCATGTACAATCTTCTTTTTCTATTATGATTTGTATAGATATGTCTTATTTATTTCCTGTTTGTTAAATTTAAAATTAAAAAAAAATAAAGGAAAAGCCAAGGGTTCAGTGCCACTCTTTTAAAATTTTATTATGCTTTTGTATTGTGAACTTTGACACATTGACAAAAACGAATATTTCAATATAGAAAGAATAGAAATAGAAAATGGCAACTGAAACCCTTAATTTCTATTAAGCACAATTTGTTTCCTTTTATTCTATATTTATTTCAACACTTTAGAAACAAGCTGGGTCTTGAAAGATAGACAGTTTATAAAGTGAGAGAAGATTGAGAAGGGCTGTCCAGAAGATTGATGAGCAGTAGTCTAAGAAAAGATTCAAAGATGCGAATGATATTGGCATATATGAGGGAGACAATGAGATGCACCTTTCTGGAGCAGATAGACTTCAGAATGGTCATGACAGATAACAAATCCTAGACGTCCCATGGCTCAAAAGGGGAAGAGAAACAATATACAGGTGGATAATCAGACTTAACCCAAATTCATTTTCAAATTCCTTATGGGGAAAGAAATAGTGCTGGGAAGACATAAAGGCAGTTAGCCAGGCTTGACTTCTGGAGATAATGATCCAGGTTATTCCAAGAGGAAGAGGCATTTCATGAGCCTGGTTGAGGGGAGGGGTCAGGAATTGAATGACCCCAAGGATTGTCCGAAGCAGAGTCTTCAAATGCATCCCCCACAGGAAATCCAATTGTACCAGTCATGAAATGCCGAAGACACATTCCCTTAGATACCAATCATTGTTTCCTTAGTCGGGACATATGACTCAGGAGGATAAGGGACAGAGAGAGAGATGGGAAAATTAATCCCTTCTTGCTAAAGAGCAGTTACAGGAATTAGATCCCACAGGCTCCCAAGCAGAGTAAATGTCATTATTCTCCCTTGCATCTCTGGACTTAGTATGTTCAGAGTGCTTAGTGAATTATCACAAGCTGGGGTGATTCATACAAACAACTTACACTACCCTGAATGGTATAGTGGATAAGATACTGGATTTAGAATCAGAAGGAACTGGGTTCAAATCCTATCTCAAATACTTGTAAGCATATTGCCATGGGCAAATCAAGTAGATTCTGTGGGACTCAGCTTTTCACTTGTGAAATGAAGAGGTTATACTTAATGACATCAAAGGTCCCTTCCACCTCTAAATTTGTGATGTTATGATCCCCTAATTCTTTAACAAATCACCCCAGGCCAGGTGAGGAGAGGGTTAATGTTGCTGATACTTTGGTCCCTAATTGTATTTAATTTTCATGATCAAATGCCTGCCCTGATCTGTATCCTGTTATTGGAATCTCAGTTTTTCTCATAGTACAAGCCCACATGTTGGAAGTCTGGGCATGGAATCGATGCACAGCTAGGTAAAAGGATTAATTACTTTCCCCTCTTTTTTCTTCCCCCACAGCCTTCCAATGGATTAACTCATTGCTGTCCAAAGCAGACCAGAGGGACCAATAATATAGATGTTTTTGCTCTCAGATCAACAAGTAGGAGGTATGGATGGGCTATTGTTTAGCAGTGGAATTGATGATTTACTGAGGCAGCATATGAAAATTCACCATTCTTTCTTAATGTGGGGGCTCACACCTACAAGGACCGGGCCATTGGTATTGCTGTTTTCTGGATAGTAGCAATACTAGCATAATTAGAAATGTTCTGAAAATGCAAATGGCTCTTTTCTTTAGAAGGAGAATCCCTTTTAAATGTCTGTGAAGTTCAGTTTTAGAAGGAACTCTGTGATGAATCAATGTATAAAGCAAAGAATTCAAATAATCTTTTTCTGATGTGCATTATTTGTGTGTTCTTGAGTTTCAGACAATTTCTGAACTGGAAGGCACTTAATCTATTCCAGCCAACAGTCACATTCAGAAATCTCTCCACCTGATAGGTGGTAATACCAATAACAATAACTTATTTGTACAGTGCTTGAAAGTTTATGAAGTGAATTATATTCAGTTATCTCATTTAGGTTTTATGACCATCCAGTGATGTAGGAAATAAAGTTATTATCTCTGTACTCTAGATGGAGAAACTGAGGATTAGAATTCAAATGACTCACTCACCAGCACATAGCTAGTAAGTGTCAGAGGCAGAATGAAACCCGTGTCTTCTTAACTCCAAGTCCAGCCCCCTCTTCTGTTCCTCTTGGTCAGATGAGATAGTAGAAAGAGCACTGAATCTGGAGTCAAAAAGATCTATGTATCAATCTTGCCTCAGGGTATAAAGTACTGGCTTACACTGTGTCAAATGCTTAACAAGCCTCATCCTACTTAGCTCAGGGAGTTGGTGTGAGGATCAAATGATAAAAAGTATGAAAAATCTTTGCACACCTTTAAGCACTATAAAAATGACAGTTATTGTTATTAATTGTTAGTATTACTATTATTACTTTGCCACATAACCACTCATCTAGTATCTGTGTATTTCCAGATCTGCAGAACAAAGAGTAGGAGAAGAGGAGTCTGGAAAGATAGGTTGGAGCCAGGTTGCAAAGGGCTGTAATGTAAAAAAAATTTGCATTTTCTTCTGGAGGTCATGGGTCACTGAAATTAGGTGAGAAGAATATCAGTATAGTCAGATCTGTGCATTAAGAAAAAAATTTGATTGCACATATATAAAATATATCATATTGCTTACTTTCTTAGGAATAGGGAAAGGTAGGGAAGGAGGGAGAAAATTTAAAACTCAAATTTTTATTAAAAATAATGTTAAAATTGTCTGTACGTGAAATTAGAAAAATAAAATATTGTTTTAAAAAAAAGAACATACATTTGATAGTTATGTTGAATATGAATTCCAGATGGGAGTCACTGGAGGTAGGAAGTTTAATTATTTGCTATAGTCCACGAAAGATTTGAAAGGACTTGAGCTAGAGTGGTGGCCATGTATGTAAGTAGAAAGCTACAGAAAAACTAGAGCAAGTGAGTTAATTGTTGCATTGTCCTCTTCCCTGGTCAGAACATGGCTAGAATATTGTGTCCAATTCTGAGAATCATGTTTTAAGAATGATATTTACAAAATGGTGTTTATCCAGGTGATATGGCCATCAACATGGTAATGGGACAAAAATTGATTGAAGGAACTGAGGAAGAAAAGATGTGGGAAACATGATAGCTGTTTTTTAAGGATTTATAGAATTGCCTCCTAGAGGAAGAATTATATATTTTTTATGCTTACATGTAGAGTTTGAACTAGGAGCAACATACAAAATTGTGATTTTTGCTTGATATAAGAGACACACTTCCTAAAAAGCATAACTACCCTTAAGTGAAATGAGCTGCCCCGGTAAGTTATGGATTACTCTTGATTAAAGATCTTTACATGCAGCCTGTACATTATAGAGGTGATTTCTCTGAGCTTCCTTCTGATTCAGATTTTATGAAGGAAATTGAGTCTCAGAAATAAGACTGTGGTGCATAACACTTTCCTTCCTCCCTCCTCTCTCCCACCCCTCCACCCCCATTCTGAGTTTTGTACAGTGCATAATATGAGAGGGAGGAAGTATTACATGAAAGGCTTTCTGGGCCTTAGTTTTCTCACCTGTAAAAGAAAAAAGAGGTTGGATTTAATGACCTCTAAGTTTCTTTCCAATTGTAAAATTCAATTAGTCTCCATTTTAATACCACGTGAAAATTTACCACTCATGGCAGTTGAAGGGTTATACAATTTATAACAGAAAAGCAATCGTAGAAACACAAATTGTGAAATGAATGTTAGAGTTGAAATTGCACTTGTAGGTTCTAAGGAGCAGGACTTATTTGAGGTGTTCAAAGTCTATTGCTGATTTTATTTATTAGGGAAGTATAGTTAGTCCTGTGGGAAATAAAATTGTCATATTTGATCTATCATTATTCCCAGTTACTCTGTTCTGTAAATCTCATAATCCAATCTAATAAACATGTATTAAGTGCCTACTATGTGCTAGCAACTTTGATGTTGAAAGGACCTTTCTGCTTTAGTGTATAAGGCTGCTTCAGTCTCCAGTTCCCATACCAACTATTGATCTAGACCCAAACTGTTAAAGTGATTAGGTCTCCTTTTTTCTAGAGATAAGTAAATGGAATCTTCTGGTCAGAAATAGTAAGTGCAAGTCTGGGAGAAGAGAGCAGGCAGCTCAAGGAGATGAAAAACCACTGACTAGGAGGTGAATTTTCATGGGATGGTGAAGGGCAGGGCAGGGAATAAGCATTTCTATATTGGCTCCTACATGTCAGGCATTGTAGTAAGTGCTTTACAAATACTATGTCACTTGATCTTCACAACTCTGGGAGGTAGTTGCTATTATTATCCCCATTTTACAGGTGAGGAAACTGAGTCAAACAGAGGTTAAGTGACTTTCCCAGTGCCACACACTAATTAGTGTCACAGGCTGAATTTTAACTCAGGTCTTCCTGACTCTAGGCTGAATGCTCACTGGCCTACCTAGTTGTAGGTGGGATAGCAGGAATATGTAAAATTAATAAAGTTTTCCTCTTTTTAGAAAAATATTTTGATATCTCCATGTATTTTACATATTTTATTTTCATAATCTGGCATAATTATTACTTGAATATTATTAGATTTCTTTTCTGTTATCCTCTTCTTCCTCTTTCTCCTTCAATAATTTATCTGCTAACTTATAGATATCTTTAATCATAGACCATTAAGTTTTGTTTCGTGCTGATATCCCCAAAGGGCCCCATATGGTCTCAAGATGTAACAAGCCATGCTTTTGACTTCAAATAAGTAGGCTACAAAGCTAATTCTTATGTCTTTCTAGCTGTATAGTAGAAAAAAATTACGCCAATGCTCTGCTCCAACCTCCCCTTCTTATATGTCTTTACTCCTGACTGCAAAGTACTTGGAACTATCAGTTCATTTAATGCACACAGTTTCATTATATGGCCCCAAATAAGTCCCATCTAGGTAAAATTCTTTTTTTCTTTGCCCCTACCCCATGGCATAATACATTTGAGCCTCATTGTGTTTTGTAGCCATAAATAGCCTTGGATTTGGAGAAGAGGAGAGTCTATGCACAGAGCCACTGAGGTTGAAAGGATCAAAATCAGGTAAGGAAACTATACTGATGAGTAAAGTTTTGCCTTCTCTGTTGATGTTTACAGGAGGGCAATCATCCAGAGAGATTCCCACAGATTTATTGTTATAACTGGATTCCAGGGCCAGGAGTTTTTGAGGGTTTTGAAGATTTATTCATATCTGTACTTAAGGAAGATAATTTGAGAAGCAGTATAAAGGGTAGATTCACAGAGGAATGAGACAATAAGAGTCAGGAGATTACTTAAGGGACTTTGGGAATTTTATTTATTTACTTATTTTAGTTTTCAACTAAAATTTGATTTCCAATTTTTATAATTTTTTATAAGATTTTGAGTTCCAATTTTTTTCTTCCATCTTCCCTTTCCTCCTCCCTCCCCAAGACAGAAAGCAATATGACATAGATTATACATGTACAATCACATTAAGTATATTTCTACATTAGTCATGTTGTGAAAAGAATCAGAACAAAAGAAAAAAACATGAAAAAGAAAAAAATGAAAATAATATGCTTTGATCTTCATTCAGACTCCATACTTCTTTCTTTGGATGTGGATAACCTTTTCTATAATGGGTCTTTTGGAAATGTCTTAAATCATTGTATTGCTAGAAGAGCTCAATTCTATCAAAGTGGGTCATCTCACAATGTTGCTGTTGCTGTGTACAATGTTCTTTTGGTTCTTCTCACTTCACTCATCATCAGTTCATGTAACTCTTGCCAGGTTTTTCTGAAATCTTTCTGTTCACATTTCTTATAGCACAATAGTATTTCATTACATTCATATACCCCAACTTATTCAGCCACTCCCCTACTGATGGGCATCCCCTCAATTTCCAATTCTTTTTCACCACAGAAAGAGCTGCTATAAATATTTTTGTACATGCAGGTCCTTTCTCCTTTTTCATGGTCTCTTTGGGATACAGACCAAGTAATGGTATTGCTGGATCAAAAGGTATGCACAGTTTTATAGCCCTTTAAACATAGTTCCAAATTGCTCTCCAGAATGATTGGTTCTGTGCACGATTCCACCAATAATGCATTAGTGTTCCAATTTTCCTACATCTTCTCTAACATTTATCATTTTCCTTTGCTGTCATATTAGCCAATCTGATAGGAGTGGGGTGGTACCTCAGAGTTGTTTGAATTTGCATTTCTCTTATCAGTAGTGATTTAGAGCATTTTTTCAAATGACTATAGATAGCTTTAATTTCTTCATCTGAAAACTTCCTTTTCATAGCCTTTGATAATTTATCAATTGGGGAAAGACTTACATTCTTATAAATTTGACTCAGCTCTCTATATAGTGCAGAAATTAAACCTTTATCAGAGACACTGGCTATAAAAATTGTTTTCCAGCTTTCTGCTTCCCTTCTAATCATTGTTGTATTGTCTTTATGCAAAAACTTTTTAATGCAATGTAATCAAAATTATCCATTTTGCATTTCATAATGTTCTCTGTCTCTTATTTGGTCTTAAATTCTTCCTTTCTCCATAGATCTGACAGGTAAGCTATTCTTTGCTCTCCTAATTTGCATGGCATCACCCTTTATGTGTTCAGCTTAGGAGGGTGATCAGGAGTAGAATTATTGAGCAAACAATTATTCCTGTAGGGATTGTACTTAAGGGAGTCATGAGACTGGGGAAATGGTAGGGAGATTGAGACACACTGAGAAACAGAGATAGAGACAGAGAGACACATACAGAGACAGAGATAGCTAGCTAGCTAGAGAGAGAGAAAGAGAGAGAGAGAGAGAGAGAGAGAGAGAGAGAGAGAGAGAGAGAGAGAGAGAGAGAGTGAGCACAGGTAGTACAAACTTTGAAGAACACCAACATCAAGAGTTTGGATGAATATGAAGAAAACAGTGGTTGGTTGGTTCTCATCCTTTGTTCCCAAGGAGGACCAAAATGACATCACTATATTAGAGTCAAGTCACAGTGTGTCCAGCTGTGGCTCCTCAGACCAATACGAGATCAGAATTCCTTACTACATGTTGGGCACACATAGTTCATGTGAACGTTTGGGGTGGATTCTCTAAATTTGTGCATCTCATGTTTCTTTTGATGAAAAAAAGTAAAGGAGATCATGAATGAGTACTAAGAAAGGTAGGAGGTAAACAATGACAGTGTAATGTTAAGCAAACAAGAGAAAAGAATGTCTACAGAAGAGGGTAATCAACAGTATTAAAAACTGCAGGGGGTAGAGGTCTTTGGATTGAGTGGTAAAGTCATAATTGGTGAGTTTTGAGGGAGTGGAGTGAGCAGAAATCATACAGGAACATGTTGATGAGTGAATAGGGAATCAGAGACATTGTGTAGCCTGCTATTTTGAGAAATTTGATTGTGGAGGGAAGGATTTATGGTGGCTGGACAGGATGGAAAGGTTTAGGGTAGATTTTTTGTTTGTTTTATTTTTAGATTTAGGGAAATCTATGGGTGTATCACCTTGGCATAATGGAGAGGACTGAGCATGCATGTTAGTTGAGGGGATAATTGACAGAGTAATGTAGGAGGGAATAATAATTATTCACATTTATCACTTTAAAGTTTCCAAAATATTATTTTCAAGACAGCCCTGTGAGTTACATAAGGGAGATGGTCCTTGAGAACCAAGTATCTAATCACTGATACAAGGCCAATAATTTGGTTTAAACTAACTTTAAAAATGGGGTCATGACAGATGATCCCATTATAAGTTTCAGATAAGTTCATTAGCACAATGCCCAGCACGTAGTGAGAGCTTAATAAATACTTATTGAGTGGCTGAATTAGAAAGAGAGGAAGTTATAGGACAAATAATTACTCTAGTTAGAAGTAGGAGAAGGATCCATCTCATTAATAAGATCCATGTAGCTGAAGAAGGGTAGGCTGGGAGAAGCCAAATGGGTTTGGGAGTACAGAAGCATGGGCAGAAGAAGCTTCTACAAGCTTAGAGTAAAGACTTTGGTATCCAGGCTGGGTTGAGGAGTATTAGAAAAGAGGCTATGATACTGAATCTTCTTCCCTTTTTCCATCATCTCACCCACTTGAGTCCCCAACTGCAGACCCTGATTTCAGTTAAGTAACAGTCTAGGTCATCTACTATGAATGTGGGGAAAAGTCAAACTTCAGAGTTACAAATGATATTTGAAACCATCAGGTGACTAAGGATGCTGAGAATGAAGAAAAGAAGGGCTAGGAAAAAAATCTTAGGTTACCCTTGAGATAGAAGTTTAGTAGGGTGAACAGAATTCATGTAGACAAGGTTGAGAAGTGAGTGGATCATGAGGAAATAGAAGCATCAGTTATATTTTTCAAGAAAGAGAGATTTGAATTGGAGGAGTGAAATAAGATGGTAGATTTATAGGTTAATAGGCAAAGGAACTTATAACACAAAAAAAGAGAATGGGGAGATTGGAGAATGTTCATAAACACACAGAGAGGAAAAGATTGAAGATTGAATAAATAAGTCCCTGAAGTTATTACAAATAAATAACAATAATTTACATTTATGTAGTACCCTTTTGGGAACTGCTGAGGAAATATCGATATGAGGGATGGACACTTAGTGGTCAAAATAGATAGCACTCAACAATTCCAGCCCTTATCTCATGGATGACATGGTGTCGTCTCTAGACCTTGATTAATAACTAGATATTCTCACCCTAAGGGATTGAGGGTGGGGAGTAGTTATGAGAGAGCAAGTGAGTCAACATGGAGAGCCAGCACACAAAGCCTAGGGAATAGTTGCTATGACTAATAGCTCATGTACTTATGACTCAGAAAGAGGAAGTCATGAGGAGATAATACCAGCTGCTGGAAAAAATGAAGGAAAGACAATGACAATTAAAAAGATGTTGATGATGATGATGATGACAACAACAATAATACAGTTTAAAGGAGAAGGGGAGTGAGAGAGGGAAAAGGAGTGGGAGTAGAGGGAGAGAAGAATTATAAGAGAATACCAGCTGGGAGAGAGAAAGGTTTATAATTACAGTGTTTTGCAGGAGAGAAAATCTTCTCTGGTTATGGGCTTGAGCTGTAGATAGATAATTGTTGATTATGTTTTACAATTGTAAATTTACAATTTACAAAAACAATACAAATGTCTTACAAAGAGAGAACTCAGACTTTTATCTTTCTAGGCAAAGAAGTAAGCAATTTTGATTGGGGGTGGGGATTATAACTAGATGGCTGGCATTAGGAGGCAGGGTCATTATTTCCTATTGCTCAATTTGAAAAGAAAATCACTTTTCCAGTCGAGAGGTGCTGAGGAAGTAGCTAGAAAGGAATAGCCCCACATACCAAAAGGGAAAGAGCTTAGGGAGTGACCGGAAAGAGGTACAGACAATTTTTGCTTTACATTAATTCGTATTACACAAATTCAACTTTACATAATTAATACCAAAAGAAGTCTACATTTGAAAATTTTTTTCTTAACTGTATATTACTGTGCTCTCTGTCTGTCTGTCTGTTTGTGTCTGTCTCTCTCTATCTTTCTCTCTCCCTCACTCTTTCTTTCTTTCTTTCTTTCTCTGTCTCCCCCTCTCTGTCTCTCTCCAAACAAACAAAAGCCCTCCAAGTAAAAGCAGAAGAAAAGAGGCAGGGGGATCACCACCTCTGAAGCCTGATTGGGAGTGTGGCTTGAGACCACAAGGGAGGAGAAGAGACCTTTGCCCTGCTCTGCCCACCTGCCCATGTATACACCCTGATATATGTCTTCTGTCAGTCTGCACTTGAGTATCATATGTCTCTCTCCAACTCCTGTGTTTCACTCATCCTTTCCTGTTTGTGTCTGGTGCCCTGGCTTCTGCACCTGAGGGGCCTTCTTCCTCTCACTTCTGGACTTGTGGCTAGTTCCAGCCCCCGTTTTCCTCCTCCTGCTTTTGATTCTCTGTCCATTTCCCACAGTGTGCTTGAATCCTGTGCTGACCCCCTCCCTCCAGAGATGCATAAATGCTTCCTGCCCCTATCCCTTCCCAATATGGACAAATTTGAATTATGTATAAACTGCTTTCCGTAGAGGTCTGCAGAAAGGTCCATTTGTAAAGGAAAAGCTCTTTGTGGTCCCACCTATACAAAGGTGGTGGCAATTAGCACTGAATGATTAGCCTTCTTACAAGCCCAGTGCCACTCCAGCCTCTGCTCGATTTATATAGATCTTTAAGGCTTATGATCTATTATTTTTATAATTCTATGAGCTAAATAGTACAAGTATCATTTACCACATTTCATACATGAGGAACTGAGTCACAGAGAGATGCCAGGTGACATTTCTGGCTATATAGCTAGTGAGTTTCACAATTCTCCTAATTGTAAGTCCAATGGTCTTTCCTTTATACCACACTGCTTCTCCTTAATGTAATCCTTGATGAAGAGAAAAAGACCAGCCTTGTGGAGGAAGTTTGTTTCATCCTTTAAAACAGGAGTTGTTATTGATATGTTCCAAGGAATAGGAGAGGGAAGTTTGAGGAGTTCTCATTGGATGCCCCTGAACTTAGTGAAGTAAGAGACCAGATCATCTTTGGTGAATATGGAGAAGAGAGGCAGGTTTAGAGGCCAGGATTTATGGAGAGAGAAGAAGAGTCAGGTCTACTTCTTATTAGCTGTGAGACTATTTTAAAGTCATTTAACTTTCTGAGCCTCAATATCCTTAGTATCAAAAAATTGAGATGCTAATATATCAATACCTGCCTGCTTCACATGGTTACAATGAGAATGATGTAAGAAAATGGATATAAATTGTTTTGTTATCATAAAGAGATACATACATATGACCTAATCGTATCTATGCATTATTCCAATAGTCCTAGGTGGAAGAAAAAAGAAATATAAAATGTTTTGTAGCCGTAACTCTTCATATTCTTTCAGTACACCCATAAACAAGATGGAGAGCAGTAACCTCACCTTGGTGACTGAGTTCATCCTCCTGGGCCTCTCCAGCCGGCCTGAGCTCCAGGTGCACCTCTTCCTGCTCTTCCTTATGGTCTACCTGATGATCTTGCTGGGGAATCTGCTCATTATGTTGCTGATACTGAGGAATTCACGCCTCCACACACCTATGTACTTCTTCCTCACTAATTTATCCAGCATAGAAGTCTGTTTCACATCCTGTGTGTTTCCACAGATGCTGGTACACTTCTTGGCAAAGAGAAAGTCCATCTCATACTCTTGCTGTGTTATACAGGTCTACACATTCCTGACTTTTGGCATTGCAGAGTGCTATATCCTCTCAGTGATGGCCTATGACCGCTATGTTGCTATTCGAGACCCCTTAAGGTACTCAGTCACAATGAGCTGGGGGATTTGTGGGATGCTGGCTGCTGGGTCATGGTTGGGTGGCTTCATGTTATCCGCAGTGGATACAGTTGCCACATTCCAGCTCTTGTTCTGCCAGAATAATGTTATCAATCATTTCTTGTGTGAAATGCCTGCCCTACTGCACCTCTCTGGTACTGACACAACCCATGCAGAGTTGGTAATGCATGTGCTCTGCATCTTTACACTTTTGTGCCCTATCACATTCATCATCCTTTCCTATGCACATATCATCATTGCTGTTCTTACAATTCGCTCTGCCCAGGGACGTAGAAAAGCCTTCTCTACTTGCTCTTCTCACCTTCTGGTTGTCACCCTGTTTTTTGGGACTATAATGTCTCTTTACTTAAAGCCTAAATCTCTGTCCTTTCCAGAATATAATAAGATTATTTCAGTATTTTATGTGGTTTTCACACCTGCCCTTAACCCTCTCATCTATAGCCTGAGGAATAAGGAGGTGAAAATGGCCCTGAAAAAACTTTTAGGGAAACCTGAAGGTGTTTAATTCCACATATCTCATCCAAGAGTCTATGTGAGGAAAACTTGGGCCCAAAGAGTCTTTTTCTTTTTCTTCCACAACATTTTTTTTTAAATTAAAAAAATCAAATTTTATTTTTTCCAATTACATTTAAAAACAAATGTTAACATTTGTTTTTAAAACTTTAATTTCAAGTTCTCTCCCTCCATTTTACCCTTTCCTCCTCTTTGAGAAGGCAAGCAATTTGATATAGATTATACATGTGCAGCTATGCAAAATATTTTTCCATGTTAATCATGCTGTAAAAGAAAACAGAGGCTAATAAAACCAATTAAAACAAAGAAAACAAAAAAAGTATGCTTTGGTATGCATTCATTATCAGTTCATTCTCTAGAACTGGATAGCATTTTTTCATCGTAAGTCTTACTGAATTGTCTTGGATCATTGTATTGCCAAGGATAACTAACTCATTCACATTTAAGCATTTTACAGTATTGCTCCTATTATGTCCAATGTTCTCCTGGTTCTGCTAATTTCACTTTGCATCAGTTCATAAAAGTGTTTTTAGGTTTCTCTGAAACCAACCTGCCCATCATTTCTTATAGCCCAATAGTATTCTATCACAATTATAAACCACAACTAGTTTGGCAATTCCCCAATTGATAGGCAATTTATAATTCTTTGCCACCACAAAAAAATAGCTGCTACAAAATAGTTTTGTACCTATAAATCCTTCTCCTTTTTACTTTTTGATCTCTTTGGGATACAGACCTAGTGGTGATATAGCTGTGTCAAAAAGCATGTATCATTTTATAGCCCTTTGGGCATAGATCCAAATTGCTTTCCAGAATGGTTGGAACAGATCACAACTCTACCAACAGAACACTGGTGTCCTGGTTTTTCCTTACACCCTTCAATATTTGTCCTTTTCCTTTTGTGTTGACATATTAGCCAATCTGATAGGTGTAAAGTCGTATCTTAGAATTGTTTCAATTTGCATTTTCTTAATTGGTAGTGACTTAAAACATTTTTCACATGATGAGATAATTTTGATTTTTTTCTTCTGAAAACTGCCTGTTCATATCCTTTGATCATTTATCAATTGGGGAAAGACTTGTATTCTTACAGGTTTGACTCAGGTCTCCATATATTTGATAAATTAGGCCTTTAGCAAAGAGACTTCCTGTAAGTTGCCTCCCCCCCCATTTTTCTGTTTTCCTGTAATCTTGGCTGCATTGGCTACAAAATCATTTTAATTCAATGTAATCAAAATTACCCATTTTTACTTCCCTTAATCCTCTCTATCTCTTGTTATAAATTCCTCCTTTATCCACAGATCTGATAGTAAGGTATTCCATGCTCTTCTAATTTGCTTATGATGTATACTTTATGTCTAAATCACATACCTATTTTTGCCTTATCTTACTATATGGTGTGAGATTTTGGTTTATGCCTACTTTCTGTCAAACTACTTACCAGTTTTTCCATCAATTTTTTGTCAGTTAGTGAATTCTTGCCCCCAAAACTTTGGTTTTTGGATTTATTAAACACTAGATTACTATGGTTACTTACTACCAGGTTTTGTGTATCTAATCTATTCCATTGGCTCACCACTCTAGCTCTTAGCCAGTAGCAGAATATTTTGATGATTTCTGCTGTGTAATAGAGTTTGAGACGTGGTACTGCTAGGCCACCTTCCTTCACATCTTTTTTATTGATTCTGTTAATATTCTTGACCTTTTTTCTTCCAAGTGAATTTTGTTATTATTTTTTCTAGCTTTATAAAATATTTTGGTAGTTTGATTGGTACAATGCTGAGTAAGTAAATTAATTTAGATAGAATTGTAATTTTTATTATATTGGCTCAGCCTACCCATGAGCAGTTGATATTTTTCCTGTTGTTTAGAACTGACTTTATTTATATGTAAAGTGTTTTGTAATTGTGTGTTCATATAGTTCCTGGGTTTGCCTTGACCAGTAGACTCCCATGTGTTTTATATTGTTTATATTTTGAATGGAATTTCTCTTTGTATTTCTTCCTGCTGGATTTTGTTGGGAATATATAGAAATACTGATACTTTATATTGTTTTATTTTATATCCTGCAACTTTGCTGAAGTTGTTAAGAATTTCAATGAGTTTTTTGCATTGATTCTCTAAGACTATCAGTATACCATTGTATCATCTACAAAGAATGATAGTTCTGTTTCCTCATTGCATATTCAAATTCCTTTGATTTCTTTTTCTTTTCTTATTACTATAGCTAGCATTTCTAGTATAATATTTGGTAAGAATGCTGATGATGTCATCCTTGCTTCACTCTGGTCTTATTGGGAAGGCTTCTTTTTCCCCTATGGCTTGCTAATGATTTTAGATAGATAATACTTATCATTTTAAGGAAAAATTTACTTATTCTTTGCTTCCCAGCTTTTCTAATAGTAGTAAGCATTGAATTTTGTCAAGCACTTTTTCTGCATATGCTGAGGTTATCACATAGTTTCTGTTGGTTTTGTTATTAATAAACAATTATGTTGATAGTTTCCCTAATACTGAATCAGCCTTGCATTCCTAGTATAAATCCCTCCTCCCCTCCCTGGTCAGAGTGTATGATCTTTGTTATATATTGCTACAATCTCCTTTCTATCATTTTATTTTTAAAAATTGCATCAATATTCTTTGGGAAAATTGGTCTTTTTTTTTTTTTGCTTTTCTTGTTTTAGATATAAGCCCTGAATTTATGTTGTAAGAGGAATTTGGTAGGATTCCTTCTTTGCCTATTTGGTATTGGAATTAATTGTTCTTTAAATGTTTGATAGAATTTATTTGTGAAGCCATCTGATTCTGGGGATTTTGTCCTCAGGGAAATCATTGATGGCTGCTTCAATTTTTTTTCTAAGAAAGTTATTTCATCTTTAAATCTAGGCAGTTCATATTTTTGTAAAAATTTTACTTAGGTTGTCAGATTTATTGGCATACAATTGGAAAAAATATAGCCTAACGACTACTTTAATTTCCTCTTCATTTATGGTAAATTCACCTTTTCATTTTTGAAACTGGTAATTTGTTTTTCCTCTAATGGTTTATTTATTTTATTTATTTTTTTCACAAACCACCTACTAGTTTTATTTAATAGTTCAATGGTTTTTCTTTTTTTTGCTTTCAATTTTATTAACCTCTCCTTTGATTTTCAGGATTTCCAATTTGATGTTTAGTTGGGGATTTAAAATTTGTTTTTTTTTTTTAGTTGTACTTCAGATTTGTTGATCTAATCTTTCTCTATTTTATCAATGTAAGCCTTTAGACATACTTTGGCAGCAACCCATTAATTCTGGTATGTTGCCTCATTATTATCATCCTTTTTGGTGAAATTATTGATTATTTCTATGATTTGTTCTTTTATCCACTCATAATTTAGGATTACATCATTTACTTTCCAATTAATTTTTAATCTGTGTTTCCATTGCCCTTTGTGGAATGTAATTTTTATTGCCTTATGATCTGAAAAGGTCACATTTAACATTTCTGCTTGTCTGCATTTGGTTGTAAGGTTTTTATGCCCTAATACAGGGTCAATTTTTGTGTAGGTGCTACATACCACTGAGAAAAAGGTATACTCTTTTTTAATTTCCATTCAATTTCCTCAAGAACTCTATCATAATGTAACTTTTCTAAAATTCTATTCATCTCCTTAACTTCTTTCTCATTTGTTTTGTGGTTAGATCTTTCTAATTCTGAGAGGGGAAAGTTGAGGTTCCCCTACTAGTATTGTTTTACTATTTCTTGCTGTAACTCATTTAATTTTTCCTTCAAGAATTTAGATGCCCTACATTTTGTTGTATATGTGTTTAGTATTGATATTATTACATTGTCTATGGTACGTCTTAGCAAAACACAGTTTCCCTGTTTATCTCTTTTGATTAGATCTATTTTTGCTTTGCTTTGTCTGAGGTCATATATGCTTTTTGTTATTGGGTCATTTTAGTTGTATCCAACTCCTACAACACCATTTGGGGTTTTCTTGGAAAACATATTATAGTGGTTGGCATTTCCTTCTCCAGCTCATCTTACAGATGAGGAACAGAAGCAAGTAGAGTTAAATGATTCATGCAGGGTCACACAGCCAGTAAGAGTCTAAGGCAAGATTTGAACTGAAGCCCTCCTGAGTCCAGGGCTGGTGCTCTATCCACTGCATTACCTAGCTGCCACTCATGATTCCTACCTCTGATTTTATTTTTTTTTTACATCAGCTGAATCATAATATATTCTGCTCCAGTCTCTTACCTTTACTCTGTATGTATTTCTTTGCATCAAGAGTGTTTCTGGTAAGCAAGATGTTGGAGAATTCTGCATTTTAATCCATTCTGCTATCTTCTTCCTTTTTATGGGTGAGTTCATCTCATTCATATTCACAGACATGATTACTGTGTGTTTCCCTCCTTCCCGTTTATTCTTTTTTCTCTGTCCTTTCACCCTGCCCCTCCTCAAAAGTCTATTTTGCTTCTGACCCTCCCCATCTGCTCTCCCTTCTATCATCCACCACTCTCTTATCCTACTTCTGTCCTACTTCCTTGTAGGAGAAGATAGATTTCTATATGCAATTGAGGGTGGATGTTATTTCCTCTTTGAGCTGGTTCTGTTGAGAATAAAGTTCAAGTATTACTCACCATCACCCCTATCTTTTCATCAGTATAAGAGCTCTTTTTTAGTGCCTATTTTATGTGAGAAAATTTACCCCGTTCTACCTCCCCTTTTCCCCCTTCTCTTAGTGCATCCCTTTTTCTCACCCCTTCATTTTATTTTTTGACACCTTCCCATCATAGTAAATGCATAACCATTTCCTTTGTCTATATATACTCCGAACTCTCCTAAAAATAAAAAGGCTTTTAGGAGTTACAATTATCACCTTCCCATGTAGGAATGTAAACAGTTTAACTTTATTGGATTACTTATGATTTGTTTCCTGTTTATCTTTATGTGCTTTTCTTGAGTCTTGTATTTGAAAGTCAAATTTTCCACCCATCTCTCATCTTTTTATAAGGAATGCTTTAAAATCCTTTATTTTACTAAATGTCCATTTTCCCTTTAAGGATTATATTTAGTTTTGTTGGGGAGTTGATTCTTAGTTCTCCTACTTCCTTTAACCTTGGGAATATCATATTCTAAGCCCTTTAATCCTTTATTTAAGAAGTTGCTAAGTCTTGTGTTATCCTAACTGTGGCTTCATGATTTTTGAATTATTTCTTTCTGGCTGCTTGCAATATTTCCTCCTTGACCTAGTAACTTTGGAATTTGGCCAAAATGTTCCTGGGAGTTTATATATTGGTATCTCTTTCAGGAGATGTTCAGTGGATTATTTTAATTTCTACTTTACCTTCTGGTTCTAGAACAGCAGAGCAGTTTTCCATGATAATTTCTTGAAAGATGATGTCTAGCATCATGACTTTCAGGTAATTCAATAATTCTTAAATGTTCTCTTCTGGACCTATTTTCCAAGCCAGTTTTTTTCTAAAAAAATATTTCACATTTTCTTCCAATTTTTTTCCTTCTTTTCATTTTGTTTTATTGCTCCTTACTGGCTCTAGAGTAATTAGATTCCACTTGTCTAATTATAATTTTTATGGAATTATTTTCTTCAGTGAGCTTTTGTATCATCTTTTCCTTTTGGCAAATTCTAATTTTCAAGATCTGCTTTTCTTTAGTGAATTTTTGTACATCTTTTCCACATGGCCAATTCTACTTTTTGAGGAGTTTTCTTCAGTGAATTTTTGTATATCTTTTTCCATTTGGCAAATTCTGCTTTTTTAAAGAGTTCTTCCCTTTATTTTATTTTTGTCCATCTTTTACCATTTTGCATATTTTGTTTTTAAGTTGTTATTTTCTTCACTATTTTTTGCCTCCTTTACCAAAATGTTGACTCTTTTTTATGATTTTCTTGCATTACTTTCATTTCTTTTCCAAATTGTTTCTTGCCTGTGCAAAAACTCCATTTTCCATGAACATCTCTGTTTGGTTTTGACTCCAAGGAACAACATGCTCTGCCCAGAGTAAACTGATCACCTGAAATCTCACAAACATGAAGAGCAAAGCTTGTAGCCCAAGCTTGCAACCTGGTAGCAGAGGGACAAGGTCTAGAAAGTGAGTGATGTGGTAATACCAAAGGAAGCCTGAAAGTTCAAAAATGAATGAAAAACATAGAGTATAAAAAGGTAAATCAACAAAAATGATTCAAAATCATAACTAATGATGTCTAAGTTCTCAGATAGATTCTAAAAAACTTTTAACAAATATTATAATTCAAAGGAAAGTGAACCAATTTGGTCTTATGAAATATAGGATTCTTTAAACCCACAAGAGAACACTTCAGAATGGTTTGAAAGAGAAATGAAATTTGTAAAAAAGAAATTAGGGTATAATTTAGATTGGAGAGCTCTTAATGTGGAAGTACAAAAACAAATCATGAGACTAGCTAGAAAACTGCATGGAGACCATGTCTAAAGAACTGAGAGAAAAGAACAGATTTGGACCATAAAAATATTGAAATGGAGGCAAATCTGGCAAGAGAATAAAAAGCAACAACATAATAGATCATATGAATTTTATGCAAAGGAAAGTGACTGCTGGTGAGGACAGAATGTTCAGAGATAAAACTCACAAATTTAGTAGAAGAATATGAATATTAAAAAGTTTGTATACCTTAATGTAAAAAATAATACAAGAAAATCATGCAGAGCTTCTAAATATAGATTACAAAGCATCAAAGAAAAAATGAATCTTCAATAAAAGAAAATCAATGGAATCATTCTTACACAAACAATAATAGATAAGAGAATATTTCACTCAAGACCCAAATGACAGAACACAGAAAGGTATAGTAAATAAGTACAACTATAAGGAAAGAATAAGTCAAGTCAAGTCAAGAAGTATTTATTAAAGACTTACTATGTGGTAGACATTATGCTAAAAACAGGATACAAAGAAAAGCAAAAACAACCCCTTGCCCCAGGGAATTCACCTTCTAATGGGTGAGACAACATGTAAATAACTATATACATACACAATATATAGAGCATAGATTGAAGGTAATATCAGAAGGAAGGCATTGTCCTTAAGAGAGAAAAGTAAAGCTTCTTAAATATGAAGAGTTTGTAGCTAATACTCAAATGAATCCAGGGAAGCCAGGAAGTGAAAACAAAGAGAGCATCCTACATTTGGAGAGTATCTTGTAAAAAAAAACATAGCATACTGAGAGAATATCATATAATGAGAGAGATCAATGTCACAAGGTTGTAGAATATATGGAGGGTAGTAAGATATAAGAAAACTGGAAAGGGGTGATGTTGTAAAGGACCTTAAAATTCAAAGTCTTTTTCTTCTGGAGACCCAACCTATAATTTTGAGTGTTCAGTTGGAGAGGTGTGCCTGGTAGGTAGGGGAATGATACATTGTGGTGGCTTTATGTGTCATAATTTAGGAGATCTTCATAATTTTAGGGCCTCATTACAGAATTTCTCCATTTGAGATTTTCATTATTGAATTACTCAATTTTCAGGAGCCCATTACAGAAAAATAGCATTTTTCTTTTAGGGTGTACCTTTTACAATTCAACCAATTCCTTTGAGATAAATTTTGCCTGCTTGAATTTTCATGTACAAATAAATATCTGCTTTGTTATTCTACTCATTTGGTAAAGATCACCGAACTACTTAGACACACAGTGCAGTTACTGTGAGCAAGCAATATGAATTGTGTGTTCCTAGGGTAGTGCTGTCAGGTTGCCTACAGCATACCATGATAGCTTGTAAATGTTCATTATTTTCCCCTTTTAGATTTTTAACCTGACCCAAACTGATTGACTTAATGTAAATTCCTAATGGAATGTGTCCATATGATAAGTTTTGCCTATTGGCCTAGTAAGCCTGGATAACCAATTCTAAGTACAAAGCCATTTTTGAGGCCCTTACATGGGTTTGAGACTTAGCTGACCCTGTTTTCTTTCTTTTTGGACTTTGTCTATTTGTCTGTTTGAGGGATGAGTTTGAAATTCCATTGACGTTGCCTTGCAGTAGAGTTTGACTGTTTGATTGACAAAAGGAGCCCATTGGATGGGGGCTTTTAAACAACAATCCCAGAAAACTCAACCCACTCAGGGTTGGCCCTAGAATACTGAGGGTAGATGTAATCAGCTGACTTCTGATTACCCAGCTCGCCAACACAAGTACCTGTTGGGTGAGTGAGCCCAGAAAAGATGCTATGTCTACCAAAATATAAAATTCCTGAAGTAACACAAGTCTATACAGAGATAATAAAAAGAAATGAACTAGTTTGAAAGGAACTACAAAAGAAAACAAAACTTTCCCAGATGAATTTTTAAAACAATTCTATCAAAGTTTAAATAACATTTGACAGGTATACACAAATCATTTTGTTTAAAGTGAGAAAGAAAACACTAACAACATCCTTTAATGAGACAAATATAGGCCTAATACCTAAACCTAATAGGAAGACAAAGCAAAGTAAGAGAACTAGAAGCCAATATCATTAGTGAATCTGAATTCATTTTTAGAAGAAAAATCCAGGCAAAAAGGCTACAGTCATTTATCTGAAAAGCCATCCACTGTGTTCAAATCAGATTTATACAAAAATGCAAAGAAGTTTCCACGAGTAAAACATTTAATATAATCATATAAAAACCCCAAACAGCCAAAACCACATGGTTATACCAATAGACATCTAAAAACCTTTGAAATACATTTGTTTATGAAAAAAATCATCCAAGAATATGTATAAAAAACATTCTTTTGATATGATAAAATTATCTATCTTAATCCAAAAGCTAGCATTATGTGCAATGGGGTTATACTAGAAGCTTTTTCAATAAAGAAAAGAACAAAGGAAGCATACTCACTTTCCCTTCTGTTATTTCACAGAATTCTAGAAATGCTAGCACTAGCAATAAGAAAAGGTAAAGAAATATAAGCAAAGGAGAGATAGAATTATCTGTTGAAAACATTGTTTTACTTCTAATGATCTGACAAGATTGGCAAAGAAACCATTTGAAACAATAGTTTCAGTAGAATTGCTGGATGGAAAATAGAATCACAAATCAATAGTATTTCTGTGTAATAACAAAATTCAAGAGCAAATAAATAAATAGATTGAAAGGGCTTATTTTTAGATTTAGGGAAATCGATAATGGAGAGGGAAGACTAAAGATGCATGCTAGTTGAGGGGATAATTAACAGAGTAACCTGGAAGGGCATAATTATAATTCACATTTATCACTTTAAAATTTACAAAATGCTATGTTCACAACAACTCTGTGACCTACATAAGGGAGGTGGTCCTTGAAAGCCAAGTACCTAATCACTGATAGGAGGTCAATAATTTGGTCTTAAACTAACTGTAAAAACGGGGCTATGAAAGGTGATCACTTTACAAGTTTCAAATAAAATTTTTTAGCACAGTGTTGCACATTGTGGGGCTTAATAAATGCTTATTTACTGCCTGAATTAGAAAGGGAGCATGTTGTAGGACAAATAATTACTCTAGTCAGAAGTTGAAGAATCCATCTCATCAAGAAGATACATGCAGCTGGAGAAGGGGAGACTGGGAGAAGTCAAGTGGGTTTGGGAGGATCAGAAGCATGTGCAGAAGGAGCTAGCACATGCATAGCATAAAGACTTTTGTATCCAGTCTCTGGTGAGGAATATTAGGAAAGAAGCTTTAATCATAAACTTCCTCCCTTGCTCTATCCTCTCACCCACCCCAATCCCCAAATACAGACCCTAATTTCTAAGTCATCTGTTATTAATGTGGAGAACAAATGTAAGCTTAGGAGCCAGGACTTGAGGAGAGAGGCAAAAGGTCACATCTGCCATTTTGTTAGCTGTCTTCCTGTCTGTAAAACACTAAGATTTTCTTAGCCTCAATTTCCTCCCCTGTAAAATTTAGATAATAATATTTTCCTGACTATCTCATGTGTGGTTAAAGTGAGGATCATATTATATGATGAATGTAAAGTTCTTTGTAACCATAAAGTCCTACGCAAATAGGATCTAATGCTCTTTCCACATTCTCTCTGTAGACTCATAATCAAGAGGGAGAGCAGCAACCTGACCCCAGTAACTGAATTCATCCTGCTTGGCCTCTCCAGCAGAGCTGAGCTCCAGGTGTACCTCTTCCTACTCTTCCTCATTGTCTACCTGATGATCTTGCTGGGGAACCTTCTCATTATCTTGGTATTAATGGATACATACCTCCACACTCCCATGTACTTCTTCTTCACCAATCTGTCCATTCTAGAACTCTGTTACACATCCTATGTGATACCACAGATGCTGGGGCACTTCTTGGAAGAAAGTAAGTCTATTTCTTTCTCCTGCTGTGCCATACCATTTTATGCATTTCTGGTTTTTTTTTTTTGGCATTGCAGAGTGCTACATCCTCTCAGTGATGGCTTATGATTGCTATGTAACCTTCTGGGATCCCTTAAGGTACTCAGTCATAAAGAATTAGGGGTCCTGTGGAGGGCTGGCTGCTGCTTGTCTGCTAGGTGACTTTATAGCATTCACAATGGACACAGTGGCCATGATCCAGCTTTCATTTTGCTGATAAAATGTTATCAATTATTTCTTGTGTGAAATGCCTGCCCTGATGCACCTGTTCTGTACAGATACATCCCATGTAGAGATGGTCATGAATGTCCTCTGTATCTTTACCCTATTGTGTCCTGTCATATTCCTCACCTTCTCATAATCCCATAATATTAATGTTTTCCTACACTCTGCCCACTTGCTCTTCCCACTTCATGGTTGTCATGATATTTATTATATTATGCTATAATCTATCTGTATTAGACTGTGATCACTGTCTTCCTTAAAGTATGATAAAATAATTTCTATATTTTACATTGGCCTATCTTTAACCCCCTCATCTATAGTCTGAGGAATAAGGAGGAAAAAATAACCCTAAGAAACTCCTGGATAAAACCGGAGACCCATAAGACCATATGATACTTCTTTGAACTATTTCCCTTCCATGGCTCATCCTAGTATCTTCTGACTTAGATTATTTCCCTTCTTCCCATGCAGGATGTCTGGGAAGTAGAAGTGATTATTTTTCAAATTAGTAATTAAATTTTAATTTAAAAAAGAAAATGGGTTTTGTGATTCAAAACTAAATTAATTACGATCAACAAAGAGCTTCTGTGCAGCATCTAGTCCCTGACCTCAAGAAGCTTGAGTTCTAGGCATGTATGCAGGAAAAGATAATGAGTGATACAAAAGTAGTGCTAAAGATGAAATGAGTTGTTCCAACTCTAAGTGTCAGAGATTAGTGGAAAGGACACTGTGGGCTCTAGATATCAGGGCAGAATTGTTTGACTTGGGTCTTGAAGGATGGATACAGTTGAATTAATAGATAGAAGTGAGAAAGGCATTCCAAACAGGAGGAACAAGAGTCAAAGAAATGCTTCAGAGATGGGAGTATGCTTGGTATATGTTTGATATAAAGAGGTTAACTTGTCTGGAACAGGGATAAAGTCAGAAGAATCGTGGGAGAACAAGTACTGGAGGTCTTATGACTCAAAGGGGGAAGAGAAGTGATACAGAGGTGAATAGATGAGGAATAATTCAAATAGATGTTCAAATTTTCGGGGGGAGTGAAAGAGTGTTATGAAGTCAAGGCAACTGGCCAAACTTGATATGTGGCTTTAATGATCTATATCTGACTAGAGGGAAGGGGATTCATGTGAGAGGCCTCTAATGAGACTCTGAAGCAGACCTCTCAGAAACACATACATTCTACAGGAACTTCCATGATGCCAGTTATAAATCCTCAGAATATAGAGCCCATTACATACTACTCTTTTTCTATAGGGAGCAAAAGACCCAAGAGGCTAAGGGCCAGAAAGAGTGATTGAACAATTATTCTCTTTTTCTCTAATGAGGAGTCACGGGGATCAAATTCCAAAGACCTCCAGACTATGTAAATATTCCTGAGTTGAACTGGACTCCTATTGTTCACTTCTAGGGGCTAAGAACCCAGGCACAAGTCCCCCATTTCCATTACTTCACTAAGGGATTCTCATAGTTCATGACCATCTCATCTTAAAAGAGAACAGATGTCTATAATCTCAACTTCTGGATTTGAATTTACTCTCATCTGAAGCAGAGAAGTAGACATGGTTAACATTATCTGAGATTATCACTACAAGCAGGGTAAGAGTGAGGGGAGCACAGATTGGAATATTAGATAGCTTTTGGTGAGCCTCTGCCCTATTCTAGAGTTTACTCCAAAATTAATACAAAAGATTCATTAATAGCAGCATCAAAATTTAGAGTTTTGTGTAGGGAGAAGGCAAAAGAGGCAAAATAGACAAGAGACATCAGGGTAAATGAGCATTATTTTATTAGAGGAGAAAATTACAGAGCTCCAAGATGAGGATTTGTGAGAAGGGGAGTGTGGCATGGTGATCATACCCTTCTGTAGGGAGTCAGGAGACCTGGCAACTAGTCCCAGCTTAATGTGTGAGTGTAGCATTACACAGCATTCTTTTGTCTTCTTTTATTTTGTCTTCACCCTCAACAACCTTCCTGCCAACCACACAAGGATACTGAGAGGATCAAAGGAGATGATGGCTAAGACACTAGACTCTGGGTTGCCTCCACCACCATACAAATGCCAGGTGGTGTTACTGTGATTAGATTCAAGGTGGTTTTCTGTTAGAGCTGGGCAATGTAAACCTGGCTGGACTAAAGTTCCTCTGAATCTCCCCTTGAAGGAGTAGATGTAGCTTTTAATGCACCAAGGGGAAGGGATGGAGTAACAGGAGAAAGTAGGGGGTAAGGGAATGCAATATCATTAATTTTTTTTTCATTTCAGAACTGAGTTCTGAAATGTGGGCATGGTCTCTGGTCAAAAACTAGGGAGAACCTTAAAGAGCCCTGATTGGTAGCTTTTCTTTTTTCCACAAACCACTTCTGCTCCAAGGGAGGAGATCTCAAGGCTGAAGTTGCTGAACCTATGGTCCCTTAAATGTTTTTTCTAAGTGACCTACTCTGCATGACTCTGCAGGTCCTGTCTCTGGAACCTGTTTTTGTCTCTACATAATTATGATTGCTGAATGTCAGATCATGGAATTGAGGAACAGCTGGGTAAAGAGATGAATCCCCTTCTTCTCTTAATGTCTGCACAGCCTCCTCATGGGCCAAATCATTATTTTACAAGCAAGACTAAGGAGGCCAGCAGTGTAAGAGTTACTGTTGAATCAGATCCGGAAATCTGAGGTAAGGATTGGTCATCTCTTAACTGTGCCAGTGGATAGGTATAGAATCAACAAATTACATTAGAGCCCACTCATCATTCTTCCTCATTGTAAGCCTCTACCTGTAATCACTCAATGAATCAACAAACATTTATCAATTAACCTACTATATATCAGGCACTGCACTAAGTGCTTGGGATAAGACAGGAGGCAAAAGACAGTCCTATCCCTCAAGGAGCTTACAATCTAGTAGAGGAGATAACATTCAAACAAATATATACAAAGCAAGCTATACACAAGATAAATAGGAGATAATTAACCAAGGGAAGGCATTAGGATTAAGAGAAGCTGGAGAAGGCTTCCTACAGAAGTTGGGATTTTAATTAGATACACTTTTTTTATATAATCAGTCCTTATATCACCAGAGTTATAAATAAATTGCAAATTGTATTTTTCTTTTCAAGTTGTATGCTATTTAAATTCACAAGAAAAATATTTTGTAAAGGAACATTTTGATGAAAGTTTCTTTAATGTTAAAAGAAAATTCAAGTGATCATGTCTTAATTCATAGTTTTGATATGTATTCATTAAACTCAAAATTTCCAAATTATAAGAAGCTACAATGACCCATCCCACTCATGAATTCCTTCCATATAATCCTGTTTGGGTAGTTACAACAATTATGGCACAGTGCAGAGTGCTGGCCTTGTGATTAGAAAGACTCATTTTCATGAGTTAAAATCTAGCCTCAGACACTTACTAGGTAGGTGACCCTAGGCATGTCACTTAGCTCTGTTTGCTTCCTTTCCTCATCTGTAAAATGAGCTGGAGAAGGAAAATGGCTGATGACTCCAGTATCTTTGCCAAGAAAACCGCAAATGGGGTCAGGAAGAGTTAGATATAACTGAAACAACTGAAACAACAATACATAGTGACTTAAAGTCTGCGAAGCTGTTTACATAGATATTTATATACATACATATGTTTATATAAGATATGCATACAATTATCTCATTTAATACTGCTGTAAGGTGGGTGCTTCCATATTATTAGTAGCACTTTACAGTTGAGTAAACTGAAGCTTAATTGGTGGCACAGTGGATAGAACACTGTGCCTTGAGTCAGGAAGGACTGAAGTCAAATGTGACCAAAGACACTTATAGGCATGACACCCTGGGCAAGTTACTTAACCTCTGTCTGCTTCAGTTAGTTTCCTCAAGTGTAAAATGGCATCAACAATAGCACCTACTTCTGACCGTTTTTCTGAAGATCAAATGAGACAATATTTAGGAAACACTTTGCAGAATACCTGGTACGCAGGAAGCACATGATAAGTGGTTGTTCCCTTTCCCCCTCTCTCTCTTTAAATCTGTTCTCTGATGCTTATTACCTATGTGACCTTGGGTAACTTACTTAACCTCAAGATGTCTCAGTTTTCTTATTTGTAAAATTAAAGGCCACTGATGTCTCTTCCTGCTTTAGATCATTGATGGACTATGACTTGTCCATGGTCACATGGTAATTCAGTGTCAGAGGTAGGCCTTCCTGACTCCAAGTACAGAATTCCTTCTTCAAGTAGGTGGAACAATGACTAAAGCACTGGATTTCGAATCAGGAAGAGTAGGATTAGACATAGCTAGGTGGGGCAATGCATAGAACACTGGACCTGAAGAAAGGAAGATCTGAGTTCAAATCTGACCTCAGACACTTAATAGCTTTGTGACCTTAGGCAAGTCACTTCACCTGTCTACCTCAGTTTCTTCATCAAGTAAAATGCTAATAAATAGCATCTACCTCTCAAGATTATTGTGAGGATAAAATGTTTGAAAAACATAACATAAGCCTTAAAGCACTATATAAATGCTAGCTAATGTTACTATCACCCTTCCTCAGACCCTTGTTAGCTGTGGACAGACAGTCAATCAACTAACCTTTATTAAATATCACCTACCACATGTTAAGCATGGGAGATATAAAGAAAGGTAAAAGACAGGAGCTGTCCTTATGGAGTTTACAATCTAATGGGGGAGACATGCAATAACTATGTTCAATTAATCTATTCAGTTGGAAATAACAAAAAGTGTGAAGGTACTAGAAACAAGAGGGATTGAGAAAGACTTCTTGTAAAAGGTTAAATTTTAGTTTGGACTTGAAAGAAGCCAGGGAAACCAGGAGGCATAAATGGAGAAAGAGTATATTCCATGTATGAGGGACAGAGTGAAAATGCCTGGAGTTGCAAAATAGACTATCTTGTTTGACAAACAGTGAAACATTGAAGAGAATATTATCACTGGATTGCAGGGTATCTTTGCGGTGAGTTGTGAAGTGTAAGAAGACTGGAAATGTTATTTTAGGGAGGGTAAAGATAGATGGTAATTCAGAGCTTAATTGCAAATAGAGGATTTTATATTTTATACTGGAGGTGATAGGGAATCATTGAAGTTTACTGAGTAGGGTAGAAATGGTCAGATTTGCACTTTAAGCACCTTTATCAGCCTTAGTTTTCTAATCAGTAAAATGGATGAGTAATAGCTGCAGCATTTGCTTCACAGGGTTGTCATGAGGTTCAGATGATATAATGGATGAAAAGAAAGCTTTCCATAAATGTCAGTTGTTATAATTGTAATTCTATCACATTGACTCTTACTGCATCTCTAAGCATTTCCATTAACAGAGACCTGATTCCTTCAAGTGGTACTTCTTTACCATTTAAAAGTTTTCCTTATATTTATCTGAACATAGACCCTTCTTAAACTTAAACTCTTTGGAAGGCTCCTGCCCTCTTGAACCACACAGAATAATGCTGAGAAAAGAGAGTCTCTCAGTCATTTGAAGAAGTTGAGCACTACTTCTAAGTCTTCTCTAGGCAAAATGTTTTTTTCAGAAGATCCTCACTGGACATAGTTTTAAGGTGCTTCATCATGCTGTCTTTCTTTCTCTGGACAAGCTCTAGTTTACTAGTCAATATATACCCCTATCCCACATTTAGTATCCAAATGGAATGCCAAGCTCCAGAAATTATTTGAACAGGGTAGCTGAAGGGATAGCAGACTCTCTTCTCCTTTCTTAATTCCCCTAAGTACATGAGTGCTCTTTGCAAGAGCTAGAGAGGAGAAATATTGCTTTTTTTCACTTCTAGCTTTGAGAGAGAAGACATAGAGATGACAGATTAAGGGTCAGGTGTGCCACTAATTTGCTGCACTGCTGTTAGGAAGCCAGTTAACCTTTCTGACTCTAGCCCTAATCTGTAAAACTGGGATGATACTTGTCCTGTATCATCAATATATTTACTTATTTTGCTTGCCTACTGCAAGCTAATAATTTTATTTAGTGTCATGGGAAGGTGAGTTAATGGGAAGTAACCACATACAGAAAAAAGACCATCACTCAAAACTTTTTAAATATATAGATGAAAACAAAATGAATGAAGTTCAGGAGGGTACAATACCAAATGAGGTAATTTTATTACCTTGATAAATTTAATGTAAATTTTAAAAAGTTCTTACATAACAGAAGGTCGTGGGTTTACATATAATCCTCTATTTTGTTCTTTACAAGTTTGATATTTTTGTTCCTGGATGATTGTTAAGTTCATAAGAAAGAAAAAAAAATAAGAGAAAATCAATGTGCCTTGCCTGCTTTAAATGGTTGTAGTAACAATTAAAAGAGAGATAGACAATGTAAAGCACTTTGTAACCATAATCCTCCATGTTACCTCAGTAGATTCATAAATAAGATGGAGAGCAGCAACCTCACCTTGGTGACTGAGTTCATTCTCCTTGGCCTCTCCAGCCAGCCTGATCTTCAGGTGTACCTCTTCCTCCTCTTCCTCATGATCTACCTGATGATCTTGCTGGGAAACCTGCTCATTGTGTTGTTGATAATAATAAATACATTCCTCCATACACCCATGTACTTCTTCCTCACCAATCTGTCCCTAATTGAAGTCTGTTATACAACCTGTGTGTTCCCACAAATGCTTGGCCACTTTCTTGCAGAAAGAAAGTCTATATCCTATTTCTGATGTGTAATACAGGTCTACACATTTATGTCCTTTGGCATTGCTGAGTGCTACATCCTCTCAGTGATGGCCTATGACCATTATGTTGCTATTCGGGACCCCTTGAGGTACTCAGTCATAATGAACAGGGGTGCGTGTGTGAGGCTGGTGACTGGGTCTTGGATGGGTGGCTTTGTGGCATCCCTGGTGGTAACAGTATCTACATTCCAGCTCTCATTCTGTAGGGATAATGTTATCAATCATTTCTTTTGTGAAATGCCTGCTCTGTTCCACCTCTCCTGTACAGACACATTCCAGGCAGAGATTCTCTCACAAATCCTTTGTGTCTTTACTCTTTTGTGCCCTGCCACATTCATCACTTTCTCCTATACCCACATCATCAATATTGTGCTTCAAATTTGCTCTGCCCAGGGGCGCAGAAAAGTCTTCTCCACTTGTTCTTCTCACCTTCTGGTTGTCATCCTATTCTTTGGGACTGTAATATCTCTTTATATGAGGCCGAAGTCCCTGTACTCCCCAGAAAGGGACAAGATGATCACTGTGTTTTATGTTGCCTTCACACCTACCTGAATCCCCTCATTTACAGCCTGAGGAATAAGGATGTGAAAATAGCACTAAGAAAACTCCTAGGGAAACCTAGGGACACATAAAATATGTCCTACGTCTTAGACCATATGGTAGGAAAAGGTACCAATACTGTTTGTTTAATGCCACCCCCAAGCCTGCCACTTCCACTTTGTGCCTCTTTCTCAGGAACTGGAGACCGAGTCAACATTATTTTCATTACCTGTGATGGATGTGCCAATCTGCTGCTCTATGGATTTACTCAGAATCTCTGTAACTTCCTCACATTCATCTTGATCAGTCTCATCCTTCTGGTTTTCTCACTCCATTCTTCCATAGACTTCCATTTTGCCTCCTGAATGCCTGTTCTACTTTATGAACTTGTCTTTATAGTCAAACTTTATCTTCCCTCTAGAAATGAATTACATATATTTGGTAATTATTGATATGTCTGTATGCTTGCCTTCGATAGAATGTAAGCTTCTTGTGAGAAAGGACTATTTTAGTTTATCTTTCCACCTCCAGGACACTGTGCCTAGCTTATAGTAGGAACTTAAAAAATATAGTACTTACCGAATTTAATTGAGGGGCTTAGTGATCTCCCTTTCTAGGGACAACTGTAACTGCCTCACAAAACTGAGCCTTATAAAAGTGATTTGCTTGAAGCTATATAAGTAGCACAGGTAGACTTCAAACACAAGTCCTAGGACTCCAAAGCCAAATACTCTTTTCCCTGAACCATGTTTCTGTTTTAAAAGGAAAAATATAATTCCTATATATTCTTAGATCTGGAAGGGATACTCTTTGTAAGAGTATTCCTCAGGGTTTGGTCCTGGGTCCTCTTCTCTCCTTTTTCTTTACTCAATACCTTTGGTTTTAACTGTCACCTTCACTCAGATGACTCCCAGACTTATACATCGAGTCATGATCCCATTTTTGAATATCATTCCCCCATTACCAATTGCTTACTGTGCATTTCAAACTGGATGGCTCATAGGCATATAAAATTCAACATGTCCACAACAAAATTCCTTATTATTTTTCCCTAAACCCTTTCCCTTAGGCCTCTTTTAATTTCCTATTTTCTGTTGATGATACCACCTTCTTCCAGTCGATAAAGTTTTCAACCTTGGAGTCATCCTTAATGAGTCCATCTTTCTCATATTTTATTTCCCATCAGTTGCCAAACCTTCTCAATTCTATGTCAACAATGTATCTCATGTTTCTTCTTTTTTCTCTCCTCAAAAAAACACCACACTCCTCCTACCACCTCCCCCTCATACCAGGCAAAATCCTATAATCCTTCTATATGGGAGCTGATGTCAATGTATGAAGTTTCAGTATGACCTCAAACAATAAGATAATGTAGAAACTTTCCAAAGTACAATTGGGATGCCCTGTCTTTGGAATCTTTGACCTATATGCTACTGAAATACAAATGATTGCCACTACTAATGATGTAACTTGTAATCTTTCACAGAATGACCAACCTGCATACTGTAGGCAAATGAGATTTTTCACATGTAACTTTGGTGGAGCCATGACCAATTATATTTCTTTTAAGAAGTAGCTCTGGTGGGCAGGTGTCCTTAAGCAGTGGGCCTCCCCAAGCTTCAGTGCAGCCAGGGAAAATCAGAAAAACACCACCTGGCCTCAGCACATGCCAGACACCATCATCAGGACCCCAGCTCAGCACCAGGTAAGCTGCCAGACACAGCCTCCAGTGCCCAGCACCTGAGGCCCTAGGGCACAAAGCTAGTGACCAGGCCACTGAACCCCAGCAAAAGAAGCTTGAGACCATGCCACCTGTGTTCTAGCAGGAGAGCTCAACTTTAAAAGCCACAAAATAGGCAAACAAATTGAGCAAAAAGCAAATAAGAACACTGACCATAGAGAATTATTATGGTGACAGGGAAGATCAAAACAAAAATTCAGAAGAGTACAACACTGTCAATATACCCAAATCTGAAACCTTAAAGGGGAATATGAACTGGTCTTAAGCCCAAAAAGCCATCTTGGAAGAGCTTAAGAAGGATTTTAAAAGTCAGATAAAAAAGGTAGAAGAAAATTTGGGGAAAGAAATAAGAGGTATGCAAGAGAGAGGCAACAGCTTGGAAAAGGAAGGACAAAAATTAAATGTAGAAAACAATCCCTTAGAAAATACAATTGGACAAATGGGAAAAAAAATCCACTGAAGAAGTGGATCCTTAAAAAGTAGAGTTGGCCAAATAGAAAAGAAAGTACAAAGGCTACTTGAAGAAAACAATTGGTTAAAAATTAGAATTGGGCAAGTGGAAGCTAATGACTCTATGAAAACATCATCAAGAATCAGTCAAACAAAATCAAAAGAATGAAAAAGTAGAAAAAAATGTAAAATACCTCATTGGAAAAATTACTGATGTGGAAAATAGATCCAGGAGAGATAATTTAAGAATTATTGATCTACTTGAAACCCATGATAAAAAAAAAAAGCCTGGACAGCATCTTTCAAGAAATTATTAAGGAAAACTGCCCTGAGGTCCTAGAACCAGAAGGTGGAATCATCATTGAAAGAATCCACTGATCACCTCCTGAAAGAGACCCCAAAATGAAAACTTCAAAGAATATTGTAGCCAAATTCTAGAATTGTCAGGTCAAGAAAATACTGCAAGCAGCCAGAAAGAAACAATTTAAATATCATGGAACCACAGTCATGATTATGCAAGACGTAGCAGTTTCTATATTAAAGGACCATAGGGCCTGGAATATGATATTCCATAAAGCAAAGGAGCTTGGATTACAACTGAAAATTAACTATGCAGTAAAATTGAGTATAATTTTTTTAGGGGAAATGATGGACATTCAATAATATAGACAACTTTCAGCCATTCCTGATTTTAAAAAAAATAGAACTGAACAGAAAATTTGATTTTCAAATACAAGACTCAAGAGAAGCAGAGAAAGGTCAAAAGGAAAGAAAAAAAGATATTATTCAACAAGGTTAAATTGTTTACATCCCTAAATGGGAAGATGATTCTTGTAACTCTTAAGAATTGCATCTTTATTAGGCATTTAGAAGGGGGTATATATAGACAGAGGGTGTGGGAATAAGTTGAATTTGATGTGATGCTAAAAATAATTAAAGGGTAAAAAAAAAGATTGTACTGGGAGAAGAGGAGGCATAATAGGGTAAATTATCACAGGGAGAGGTGCAAAGACCTATTACAGTAGGGGGAAAAAGGGAGGAGGGTAAGCATTGTTTGAACCTTACTCTTATTGGATTTGACTCAAAGAGGGAATAACATGCACATCTGGTTGGTTATAGAAATTTATCACATTCTATAGGGAAGTAGGAGGGGAAAGGGGAAAGGGGAAAGAAAAGGGAGGGGATTGATAGAAGGGAAGGAAGATTAAGCAAGGCAGTGGTTAGAAGCAAAACACTCATGAGGAGGAAAATGGTGAAAGGAGAGAGAAAAGTATAAAAGGGGAGAAAGAGGATGGAGAGAAAGACACAGTAATCATAACTGTGAATGTGAATGGGATAAACTTTCCTATAAAATGGAAGTGATAGCAGAGTGGATTAAAAACCATAATTTTACAATGTGTTGTTTACAAGAAACACATTTGAAGTGGAGGAATACACACAGAGTAAAGGTAAAAGGCTGGAATAGCATATATTATCCATCTGCTGAAGTGAAAAAAAAACAGAATTAGCAATCCTAATCTCAGACAAAATAAAAGCAAAAATACATCTAATAAAAGAGATAAAGAAGGAAACTACATCTTGCTAAAAGGTACCATATACAATGAAGTAATATCAATACTAAACATATATGCACTAAGTGGTATAACATCCAAACTCTTAGAGGAGAAGTTAAAGGACTTACAGGACACAATAGACAGCAAAACTGTACTGCTGGAAGACCTCAACCTACTCTTCTCAGAGCTAGATAAATCTAACCACAAATTAAACAAGACGGAAATTAAGGAGGTGAATAGAATTTTAGAAAAGTTAGATATGAAAACAAAAAGAAAAACAAAAAAACAAAAAAAGAGAAAAGTTAGATATGGTAGACCACTGGGAAAAACTGAATGTGGGTGGAAAGTAATATAAATTTTTCTCAGTGGTACATGGCACCCACACAAAATCTGTCAATGCTTTATGGCATAAAAAACCTCACAATCCAATGCAGAAAAGCAGAACTATTAAATGCATCCTTTTCAGATTATAATGCAATAAAAATAATGTGTAATAGGGGGTCATGGAAAGATAGAATAAAAGCTAATTTGAAACTAGATAACCTAATTCTAAAGAATCAGTAGGTCAAACAACAAATCATAGAAACTATCAATGACTTCATCTAAGAGAATGACAATAAAGAGACTACATACCAAAAATTATTAGATGCAGTGAAAGCAGTTCTTATGCGAAGTATTATATTTCCAAATGCTTACATGAATAAAATAGAAATAGAAGAGATCAATGAATTGGGCATGCAACTAAAAAAGCTAGAAAAAGAACAAATTAAAAATCCCCGATTAAACACTAAATTAAACTTCTAGGAAGTCAAAGTATTGATTAATAAAATTGAAATTAAGAAAACTACTGAACTAATAAATAATGCTAAGAGCTGGTTGTATGAAAAAAACCCAATGAAATAGATTAACATTTGGTTTTTCAATTAACAAAAAAAGAAAGAAGAAAACCAAATTACCAGTACTAAAAATGAAAAGGGTGAACTTACCACCAATGAAGAGGAAATCAAAACAATAATAAGGAGCTATTTTGCCCAACTGTATGCCAATAAATCTGATAATTTAAGTGAAATATATGAAAGTTTACAAAAATGTAAACTGCCCAGAGTAACAGGAAATAAAATACTTAAATAATCCCAGTTTAGAAAAAGTAATCGAACAAGTGATCAATGAACTCCTTAAATAAAAATATCCTGGGCCAGATGGATTTACAAGTGAATTTTTTTTTCTTTCTCATTTGTTATTTTTTTCTACATAAATTTATTTATTCTTGGTTTTCAACATTTACTTCCACAAGATTTTGAATTCCAAATTTTCAACCCACCTTGCCCCTCCCCCTCCCCAAGATAGCATGCATTCTGAATACCTCTTCCCCTAGTCTGCCTCCCTTCTATCTCTCTCCCCCACCTTCCCTTATCCCCTTCCCTTCCCCTTTCCTGCAGGGCAGGATAGATTTCTGTACCTCATTTCCTGTATTTCTTATTTCCCAGCTGCATGTGGAAACATTTTTTTTTTAAACCTGTGTTTCTAAAACTCCGGGTTCCAAACTTTCTCCCTTCCTCCCACCCCACCCACCCTCATTGAAAAGGCAAGCAACTCAATACAGGCCATACATGAGCAGCTAAGCAAAACACTTCCATAGTAGACATGTTGTGAATAACTAACTCTATTTCCCTTAATCCTATCCTGCCCCCCATCTATTCTATTCTTTCTTTTGACCCTGTCCCTCCTCAGAAGTACTTCCTTCTGATTACCCCTTTCTCAATCTTCCCTTCTCTCTATCATCCCCCTGCTCTCTTGTCCCCTTCCTCCCCTATTTTCCTGTAGGGTAAGACAGATTTCCATACTCAATTGAGTGTGTATGTTATTCCCTCCTTAAGCCAAATCCTATGAGAATAAGATTCCCTCATTTCCTCTCACCTTCCTCTGTTTCCCATCCATATGTAAGAACCTTTTCTTGTCTGTTTTGTGTGAGGTAATGTACCCCATTCTACCTCTCCCTTTCTCCTTCTCCTAGTATAATCCTCTCTCACCCCTTAATTTTATTCTCCATATATCACCCCTTCATCTTAAACTCACCCTGTGCCATCTATCTATCTATCTATCTATCTATCTATCTATCTATCTATCTATCTATCTATCTGTCTGTCTGTCTGTCTGTCTGTCTGTCTGTCTGTCTATCTATCTATCTATCTATCTATCTGTCTATCTATCTATCTATACATACATACATATAATTTTTCCCCTCCCACTACCCTAATACTGACAAAGGTCTCATGAGTTATAAATATCATCTTTCTATGCAGGAATGTAAACAGTTCAGCCTTAATAAGTTTTCTTATGATTTCTCTTTCCTGTTTACCTCTTCATGTTCCACTTGAGTCTTGTATTTGAAAGTCAAATTTTCTATTCAGCTCTGGTCTTTTCATCAAGAATGCTTGAAAGTCCTTTAGTTCATTGAATAACCATTTATACTCAATTTTGCTGGGTAGGTGATTCTTGGTTGTAATCCTATCTCCTTTGCCCTCCGGAATATTATATTCCATGCCGTCCAGTCCCTTAATGTAGAAACTGCTAAATCTTGTGTTATCCTGATTGTGTTTCCACCATACTTGAATTGTTTCTTTCTGGTAGCTTGTAATATTTTCTCCTTGACCTGGGAACTCTGGAATTTGGCTATAATATTCCTAGGAGTTTTCCTTTGGGGATCTCTTTCAGGGGGAGATTGGTATATTCTTTCAATTTCTATTTTGCCCTCTGGTTCTAATATATCAGGGCAGTTTTCCATGACAGTTTCTTGAAAGATGATGTCTAAGCTCTTTTTTTGATCATGGCTTTCAGATAGTCCAATAATTTTTAAATTCACTCTCCTGGATCTATTTTCCAGGTCAGTTGTTTTTCCAATGAGATATTTCACATTGTTTTCTAATTTTTCATTCTTTTGGATTTGTTCTACTGTGTCTTGATTTCTCATAAAGTCACTATCTTCCAATTACTCTATTCTAATTTTTAAGGAAGTATTGTCTTCAGTAAGCTTTTGGACTTCCTTTTCCATTTGGCCAATTTTTCTTCCTCATTGGCTTTTTGGAACTCTTTTGCCATTTGGGTTAGGCTATTTTTCAAGGTGTTATTTTCTTCAGTATTTTTTGGGGTCTCCTTTAGTAAGCTGTTGACTTGTTTTTCATGATTTTCTTGCATCACTCTCATTTCTCTTCCCAGTTTTTCCTCTACTTCTCTTACTTGCTTCTCAAAATCCCTTTTGAGCTCTTCCAAGGCCTGGAACAGATTCATATTTTTCTTGGAGGCTTTTCATGTGGGAACTTTGACTTTGTTGTCTTCTGGTTGTATGTTTTGATCTTCTTTGTTACCGAAAAAAAATTCCATGGTCTGACACTTCTTGCAAGGTTTGCTCATGATCCCAGACAATTACTTGGGTTATAAACTCTTTATCAAGGTAGACATCTGCTTCCAATGTGGAGAATGTACTGTCCCAAGCTTTGGGGGTCTGTACAGTTGTTTTCAGAGATACTTGTAGGGACCTGTAAATTTTTGGTTCTTCCAAGCTGGTATGATAAGGGTTGAGGTGTTTGCTGTTTTCCTGGCCTGTACTCTGGTTTTTGAGTGACTGGCCACAAGCAGTCTTTTCTCTCTTGGAATTGTGGGGAGGGTTTCCTCTGAACTACTACAAGCTCTCCCTTTCCAGCACTCCTCCTCACCCCAGGACAGCCACCTAGAACTGTGACCCAGATCTAAGCACAGGCAAAGTAAGAAATTCCTGCCTCAGCACCAGCAGAGAGATCCCTGCAGTCCCCCTCTGTTCAGGCACTTGATTACCCCTCAGTGTGTGGGGAGGGAAGCTCAGAACACAGCCAATGCCCCGGGGCTGCACTCTGTGCTCTGGAGCCGGCTCTGACTTAGCTTCTTTCTCAGCACTTCCAAAACAGACTTTTCCCACTGACCTTCTAAGTTGTCTTTGGCATTTGTGGATTGAGGAGTCTGGAAACCCCCACAGCTGCCTGTGATTCATTCCTCTGAGGCCTGCTCCAGGTTTACTGCGCCCAGGCCGAACTGCGTTCCCCTTTCCTCCGTCATGATATGCCTTTCTGATCAACCATCCAGACTGTCTTGGGCTGGAAATTTATTTTACTCTGTCTTTTTGTGGGTTCTGCTGCTTTAGAATTTGTTTAGAGCCATTTTTTTACAGGTATTTGGGAGTGTTTGGGGGAGAGCTCAAGCAAGTCACTGCTTTCATGTGGCCATCTTGGCTGCACCTCTACAAGTGAATTCTACCAAACATTTAAAGAACAGTTAATTCCAATACTATACCAAGTATTTGGACAAATAGACAAAGAAGGAGTCCTACAAAATTCTTTTTATGATTCAAATATGGTGTTGATACCTAAACCAGGAAGAGCTAAAACAGAGAAAGAAAATTATAGACCAATTTCTCTAATGAATATGGATGGAAAACATTTTAAATAAAATATTAGCAAAGATATTATAGCAACTTATCATGGCGATAATACACTATGACCAGGGAAGATTTATACCAGGAATGCAGGTCTGGTTCAATACTAGGAAAAATATCAGCATAATTGACCATATCAATAACAAAATTAATAGAAATAATATGGTTATCTCAGTAGATGCAGAAAAAAGAATTTGACAAAATACAACACTTATTCCTATTAATAATACTGGAGAACATAGTGGAGTTTTCCTTAGATTGATAAGTAACATCTAACTAAAACCATCAGTAAGCATTATATGTAATGAGGATATACTAGAAGTATATCCAATAAGATCTGGGTTAAACATGAATGTCCATTATCACCTTTGTTATTCAATAATGTACTAGAAATATTAGCTTTAGCTATAAGAGAAGGAAAAAAAATTGAAGAAATTAGAATAGGCAATGAGGAAACAAAACTATCACTCTTTGCAGATAACATGATGGCACACTTAGAGAACTCTAGAGAATCAACTAAAAAACTACTTGAACTAATAAACAGCTTTAGCCAAGTTGCAAGATATAAGATAAACCCCCATAAAACATTGGTATTTCTATATATTACTAACAAAGCCCAGCAGCAAGATATAGAAAAAGAAATCCCATTTAAAGTTTTTGTAGACAATATAAAATATTTGAGAGTGTACCTGCCAAGACAAACCCAGAAACTGTGTGAACACAATTACAAAACACTTTTCACACAAATAAAATCAGATCTAAATAACTAGAAAAGTATCAATTGCTCATGGGTAGGCTGAGCTAATATAATAAAAAATGACAATTTTACGTAAATTAATTTACTTATTGTCATACCAATCAAACTACCAAGAAAATTATTTTATAGTGCTAGAAAAAACTAATAACAAAATTCTTATGGAAGAATGAAATGTCCAGAATATCAAGAGAATTAATAGAAAAAGTGCAAGGGAAGGTGCCCTAGCCATTCTAGATTTAAAACTATATTATAAAGCAGTAATCATCAAAACTATTTGATACTGGCTAAGAAATAGAATAGTGGATCATTGGAATAGGTTGGTAACACAAGACACAGTAGTCAATGACTACAAAAATCTACTGTCTGATAAACCCAAAGACTCCAGGTTTTGGGATGAGAACTGGGAAAACTGAAAAACTGTATAGCAGAAACCAAAAATAGACCAATATTTTATATCCTATACCAAGATAAGGTCAGAACGGGTACACTATTTAGACATAAAAAGTGATACCATAAGCAAATTAGGAGAGCCATGAATAGTTTACCTGTCAGTTCTGTGGAGAAGGGAAGAATTTATGACTAAAGAAGAGACAGAGAACATTATTAAAAGCAAAATGGATAATTTTGATTACATTAAATTGAAATATTTTGCACAAACAAAGCCATTGTAACCAAGATTAGAAGAGAAGCACAAAGCTGGGAAACAATTTTCACAGCCAGTATCTCTAACAAAGGCCTCATTTCCAAAATATATAGAGAATTGAATTGAATTCTTAAGGATACAAGTCACTTCCCAATGGATAATGAGTCAAAGGATATGAACAGAAAGTTTTCAGATGAAGAAACAAAAGCTATCTACAGTCATATGAAAAAATGATCTAAATCACTATTGCTTAGAGAAATGCAAATCAAAACAATTCTGAGGTACCATATCACACCTATCAGATTGGCTAACATGATAAAACTGAAAGTGATAAATGTTGGAGAAGATATGGGAAAATGGAAACACTAATGCATTGTTGGTGGAGTCGTGAACTGATCCAACTATTCTGGAGAATAATTTGAAACTTTGCCCAAAAGGCTATAAAACTGTGCATACCCTTTGACCCAGCAACAATACCACTTCTAGGTCTGTATCCTAAAGAGATCATAAAAGTCAGCTCTTTTTGTGGTGGCCAAGATTTGGAAATTGAGGGGTTGCCCATCAATTGGGGAATGGCTGAACAAATTGTGGTATATAAATGTAATGGAACACTATTGTTCCATAAGAAATGATGAGCAGGAAGACTTCAGGAAATCTAGAAATACTTACACGAACTGATGCTGAATGAAGTTAGCAGAACCTGGAAAGCATTGTACATTGTAACAGTAACATTGTTGCAATGACTAACTTTCATGGACTTAGCTCTTCTCAACAATGCAAGGATCTAAGACAACTCCAAAACACTCATAACGAAAATGCTATCCACATCCAGAGAAAGAATTTTAGTGTCTGAATGCAGATGGAATCATACTATTTGCTCTCTCTTTTTGTTGTTTTCTTTTCTTTCTTCTTTCTTGTTGTTTCTCTCATTGATTCCAATTCTTTTTTACAATATGACTAATGTGAAAAATATGCTTAATATGAATATATATAGAGAGAGCCTGTATCAGATTGGATGCCATCTTGGGGTGGGGGAGAAAGAGGGAGAAAAGGAAAACTTAAATTTAAAAAAGAATGAAAGACAACAACTGTGTATGTGTTTGTAGTTCTTTTTGTTGTGGTGAAAAACAATGTACATCTTTAAAGCAGGTCTTTCTTGCTCCATTCTCTCCTGGCTTTGATCTGTAGTTCATACCTCTGCTAGTTCTTCTGTCTTTGTCTTTCCCATGCTCAAAACCATACAAAGGTTTCCTATTGTTTATTACTAAAGTTCAAATTTTCAAGCCTGCTCTTCAAGGCTTCCACAGCTGGTACCCCTATACCTCTCCAGAAAGAATCATAACATAATAGAAATCTTAGGGCTGGCAAGAACCTTTCCTGACCCCCTTGCCACCTACAACTGACAACTTCCTCTCTTTGAACCCATTGGCATGTATACATTTTGTGTATACCTCTGTGTGTGCATTTTGTCCCTCACAATAGAATGTAACTCCCTTGAGGGCAGGGGTTTTTCATGTCTTTCCTTGTATCCTTAGCAACAAGCACAGTATCTGACATATAATAGTCTCAATAAATATTTGTTGAATTATGGAGTAAATTTTTAATAATTGGCAGTTGAATAAATGAGTGATCCAAACCTAGGTAGAATTTATTTCTGAGAATTTTGATTTCTTAAAATCCTCTAAGTTTCTATATATCTATTTTACTGCAATTATATGCAAGATAGGAGAGAAAAAATTATAAAACGATGTCTTTTTCCACAAGAGGCCTAGGAAGACAGAATCCGTGTTGGAACGACAGGTGTTGGCAATCAGAATTAGATGAACTAACACTGAAACAGGGGAGGGGAACCTGCAGCCTCCAAGTCACACGTGGCCTTCTAAGTCCTTGACTTCAGCCTTTTGACTGAGTCCAAGTCTTACAGAACACACGCTTTTATTAAGAGGATTTGTTCTGTGAAGTTTGGATTCAGTCAAAGGGCTGAGCTTAAGGACCCGAAGGGCTACATGAGTCCTTGAGGTCACAAGTTCCCCACCCCAGCACTGGACCTTTGAAAGAGAGGAAAAGGAACAGTAAGGGAAAGCAGCCATAGTGTGAGAACTGTCTTGGGTTAATGAGGGGGGACAGTATATGCTGCTGTGAAATCCTGGGTCCCAACTGAGGATATCTGGGGGTGTCTGGTGTTTTCATGTTCTTTTTAATGAGGCCTCTGGGGAGATAAGGGCATGATAATAGGAAACTGAGAGTGAGGGGAGAAAACATTAACAGACAGGCCCTTGAGGAACTATAGAGCCCCTCAATCTGCATCTGCTTCCAGAGCCACCTCCCAGTGATTGGCCCCTTAAATATTCCCATTCTGCCTTTTGGTAGGGCACTGTGGTATGAAGGTAGGGAAAGTGTCCTGTGCTTTCTTTCATTGCCCTATACTTATTCTCTCTACTTCATATCTAACCTCTAATCTTTGAAAAGCTGCAGGTTTGGGGCCAGTATTTTGAAACAGACTTCCCTATATGGATTAGAGCCAAGGTAGGAGTCTCACTCTCAATGCTTATGGAAAATCAGTAAGTGCTTTGCTAAGGTAAGTGAAGTTTAGGTGGCTGAGGCAGGACTTAGGGGAGGGGTCTGAGTGTCTGGAAGTTCTTTTCAAAAGTGGTTTAGATTTGGGCCTATTCTACAAGAGGGGAATGTTGAGGATAGGATGAGAATTGCAAGACTTCTCTTGCAATGAGATCAAATGATCCTTCCTTTGCTTGGGGTTGGAGAAGGGTTAGAAATAGTCTGTAAAGCTCAATCAGAGGGCTGAAGTAAAGTATTAGCACCAGGGACAACCCACAGGAGGAGAGAGGCCTGGGGGTCAAAATAAATGAGATTTTTCCAACTGTTGTTTTAGCTTTCCTATCCTTCATTCCAAAGGGAGATACATACTAAAGTCTGTCAGGCTGTTGAAGATATAATGTATCTTTAGGAAGAAGTGATCAGATTTCTGATCAATCCACATCTTGATTTCACATTGTTCTTACAGATAGATAGCATGTGTATTTAAGCGGCTTAATCCCTTTTGTCTCTTACCTATTCTATTAAATTTAAAAAAATATTAAGCCTCTAGGATTTCAAAGTTCAGGAAGCTACATAGGATAATAATTAGGTAAATATTTATTTTTTAGAAATTTGTTTAATCTTCAATTCATGGAACAAGACAAGCATTACCATAACAGCACAATGAAAAAGATTATTGAACACGAAACTGCCAATCTACAATGTATAAGTTGCTATTCCCTCCAAATATACAACAAAGTTATCATCTTAATTACATTTTTTCCTTTTTTCTCTTCCCTTTCCATCCTTCATCCTAGAGCTGGCTACCATTAGACACAAATAGGTATAGATAAGTGAAATTATTCTATACATAATTTTATTCATCAATTCTTTCTCTGGTTGCAGATAGTACCTTTGTTCATATAGCCTTTATTTTTAATCAGGGTATTTATAATAGTCAAGTCACTCAAAGTCATTCTTAAAACAATTACTGCTGTCGCTGTATACAATGTTTACTTGGTTCTGCTCACTTCCCTCTTCTTCTTTTCGTACAAGTCTTTCCATGCCTTTCTAAGATCACTAATCTCATCATTTCTTACAGCACAGTAGTATTCTTTCACAGCCATACACCACAACTTGTTCAGTCATTCCCTGATTGATGAAGATCTCTGCAACTTCCAATTCTTTACCACCTCAAAGAGAACTGCTATAAACATCCCATTCACATTCAAAGTTATAATTACTATTTGTGAATTTCCCTCCATCTTATTTTTACTCATCATATTCTTTCTCAGCTTGTTTTGACCCTATCCCTGTTACCTAATCTTCTCCTTCGACCTTTCCACACTTCATTCCACTCACCCCTCCAAGGGTCCCCTCATTCCCTCTCTCCATCCCCCCCAATCTCAATCCACACACTCCTCCTAATGTCTCCCTCTCTTCCCCCTCCCAAATCTCAAACTCCTCTAAAAGAACCTCCCCCACGCTGTCCCCCAGTTTTCTCAACTTTCTACACATTCAGAAGACTTCTGCACCTTCCAGACTACATTTTGTTTCTTCTTCCACCCAGATGACAGTACAAGTTTCCAATATTACCAGACCTCCACCCCTACCTGCTTCATCTGTATTATTTCTTCTTTTTATGTATCATTTTTATAATATAATTTGTTTCCTCTTACCTTTTCCTGTCCAATTTTGATTTTTAGAATCATTCCATCATGTACAACTCAGACCTAACCATTCTTTAAAATGGTCTAAGTAATGATGACAGTTTTAAGAATTCTGATTATATCTCTGTGTGTGTGTGTGTGTGTGTGTGTGTGTGTGTGTGTGTGTGTGTGTGTATAGTGGCCCCAGTAAGAGAAAAAAAAACTCCTTAGGAGTGGGGTTTGGATCCCAGGCCTGCACTAGGAAAGGACACTCTCTCCCTTATGACTACCACTGTTGCCCCTCATTCTCATGCTCCTAATGAAAGAACTCAAAGAAATGTAAGGACAGGGTCAACCATAGGTATTTATGAGAGATAATATCAAATCAGTCAGATGCAGCTTTTAACAGACTAAAAAGACATGATTAGGATTGGATGCCAGTTGAATCCCTGGGCAATAAGGCAGGGGGAGGGGAGTGAGGAATACCAGTTCTTCAGTTCCTCAGAGTCTTTTTTTTCCCTTAGCTTTTTTGCTGCAGATGCAAGCACCTACACTAATAAACATAAGCTTATACCTTAATTCTTGTTCCTCTCATCGTCACATTTCATGGCCTCCCTTGGAGGAACTACCTCTGAGGAAGGGAGCTGCCAGATGCTATCATCCTAATTCTGCTTTACATATTGAGGGAAAGCATCACTGCCTCCCTTCACTCCCCATCCAGAACTCCTGGAAGTCCCACCCACCTAAGCTTGCCGTTCTGGTCTGGGTTAAGTTTCCTCTCTTCTCTCACTGGGAAGAGATACAAGTCTCAAGGTCTTTAGAGACTTAGTCACCCTTGCCAGAGTCTAGCCTTCACCAGAAAGGCTCTTACACTCTGAAAAGAGACACACACCTAGGGCCCATACTTGAAGCCCTTTGAGCTTGACGTAACCTGTCAGCATTTTAATTCTGCTAGCATAACCTTTGCCCAACAATAATGCATCAGTAAGGTTTTAAATCAAGTGCTGTATGCACAAATAACTGTAATCTCTGATGATTCAGAGGTTCAAATTAGTTAAATTTATTATTGATAAAGGGATCAAGGAAGACTTCTTTCTGAAATTGGCCTTTGACCTGGAATTTAAATAATGTGTAGGAATTTGACAGTAATGGAATGATATTTTAGCCACGAGGACTTTTGTGAGCAAAGGTACAGTGATGGAGGAGTCCAGGTTATATTTAGGCCACTGTGAATACTTTAATTTAGGGAGAAAATGGTTTAAATCTAGAAAGGTAGGATGGAATCAGAATGTAGAAGGGCTTAAATGCTAGACAAAAGGACCTTTATTCTGTAAATAGGGAGCCATGAGAGGATTTGGAGCAGGAGAAAACAGAACCTCAGCTCAGAGGAAAACTATGTTAGCAATATGAAGGATGAATTGAAGCTCTCAAGGAGCTTACATTAACTAAGTGATTGCTTCCACTTGAATACCCACCTTATGCACCTTGTCTTCCTTTATATTCAAAGAGGACCAAAATGACATCATGATGTCGGGGTCAATGTATAGTCCAACTGTGGCTGATCAGAACAATATGTGAACACTTGGGATGGAGATGTCTCTAAATTTTAAAATAATAAAATAATAAAATGATATGGGTGATGTGTTTTGACTTGAGCACAAATTGGATTTAAATAAGGCGAATTGCATGAAGTTGTCAGCCTGAATTTCTCTTCCAGAGTCACCAGAAGCCACTGTAAAAAGAAAGAAAAAAAGTTTACGCGGTAGACATGTAAAGATGCATCACTTAAATGAAACGTAAAAATTGTGTAGGCATTCATTAAAAAAAACACCAATTATAAACTAAACTCATATCTTTGTGTAGTCAGATTGTGAAGGAAAGTGTTATCTCTATTCTGACTCATATAAGAAATATGAGTGGTTTTTTTATTTGTGCTGTCAGCAGTTAAGTATTAACAGTCCAAACATCAGTGAACTTGTTGAACAATCAAAGAACAAATGTTTATTATCTACTATGTGCCAGGAACTATGCTATGTGCTGGGGATACAACAACAGGCAATAGACAGTCCCTGCCCTCAAGGAACTTACAGCCTAATAGGGAAGACAGCATGCAGACAAATATACACAAATCAAGCTATATAGAAGATAAATAGGAAATAATTAACAGAGGGAAGGCACTAGAATTGAGAGTGGTTGGGGAAGGCTTCCAGTAAATGATGGGATTTTTAATTGGGACTTAAAAGAAGCCAGGGAGGTTAGTAGGTAAAGCAGATCAGGGAGAGCATTCCAGGCACGTGGGACAGCCAAAGAAAATGCCTGGACATCAGAGATGAAGTGTTCCTGGAACACCCAGGAGGCCAGTGTCACTGGAATGAAGAAGACATGTTGGGGAGTAAGGTGTAAGAAGACTGGAAAGGTCAGAGGGGGTAGCTTATGAAGGACCCAGAGGATTTTGTGTTTGGCCTTGAAGTTGACAGGGATCACTGGAGTAGGGGGTGATGTGTTTGGACCTGTACTTTAGGGAAATCACTTTAGTGCCTGAATGAAGGATGGACTGGGGTGGGGGAGAGAGACTTGAGACAGGTAGACCCACGAGCAGGCTATTCTAATAGTTCAGGGATCAGGTGAGGATGAGTGGCACCACAGTGTGGCAGTGTCAGAGGAGGGAAGAGGGCACATTTGAGAGGTGTCACAAAGGTGAAAGCAACAGGCTTTGACAACAGATTGGTTTGGTGGGCAGGGTACAGGAGGGTGAGAGAGAGTGAGAAATCCAGGATGATTCCTAGGTGGCAAGCTTGAGAAACTGGGAGAATAGTGTTTTCCTCTGGAGTAATGGGGCTGGTAGAAGAAGGGGAGGGTTTAGGGGGAAAGATGAGTTCCTAACTTTGTACCTAATTCTACTGGATAAAATTTGACATTATTAACGATCATGATGAGGTATTGATATCTACATAAGTATAAATTCATGGATACGTGAAAGCCGTCTATTAAGAATTTACTATATTCCAAGCTCTAGGATAAGAATAGAAGGTAGGGGTATCACACCTACCCTTAGATAGCTTATAGTCTAACGAAAGGAGATAGAACACAAAGGGGAATGGAGGTCGTGGAAGAATGTTTTGGTCTGGGGAGTCACAGGAATTGGTTGAAGTAATTGTGTATATTATTTTCCTAATTCTACTTGCTTTACTTTGCATTAATTTGTATCTTTCCTTAATTCTCTGTATTCATCATATTTTTCATTTCTTATAGCAAAGTAATATTCCTTCCATTCATAGAATATAATTTGTTTAAACTTTCTCCAATCAAGGGACAGGTAAATTATTCTCAGATGCAACTCCAGCTCTTTTCCTCTTTGAAATATAATGTTCCAAGACCTACAGCCTTTTAGAGTACAAGCTGCTTGGTCTTATGAAATCCTGACTGTATTTCCAGAGTATTTACATTGTTTCTTGTCTTTTTTCCTCTTGAAGCTTGCAATACTTATTATAGGAATTGGTTGAAGTAACTTTAATCAATCCTACAAAAGAGTAGTTAAGGTCTTAATATGATTTTGCAGGTTCAGATATTAAGTGACTTGCCCAGGGTCACATAGCTAGCAAGTGGTTGACTTAAGATTGAAACCCTAGTCTTCTGATAACAAAAAGTGTTTTTCCCATAAACTAAAGCTAATACATTTAGTTAAGTTTTATTTTTATCCAAACATGTCTCAGAGGCATTGAGGGAAGACAGGCTTTTTTCCTTTCTTGAGAGAGGGAATTTTTGCACCCCAGAGACCTGGAAGATACTCTTTCAAGTGAAGACTAGAACCCCAGAAGATCTGGGGCACAGGGCTATGAAGGAATAAAGATAATCTGCAGGAAATGAGTCTGAGTCATAGTGGCAGTGTCACTCCCTTCCTGCCTGTAGTATTTCTTTACAGGATGACTATCCTAGAGGCGGTTGGTAGATGGTGAAAGTCAGTGGATACATTGCAGAAGCAACTAGAAATTTAGAATTTAAGCAAACTTCTGGAAATGAGTTGGGTCATGGGTATCCATTCCAGGGACAGTAGGGGTGTAGGACACTGTGTTAGGCACTCTGTGAGAAATAGAGAAGTAAAGACTTTTTTTTGCTACCCTGATAACATATATTTTGCATATGACTTGATGATATCAGTGCTCTTTAGAGCTTATACACTTATTCCAATGATGCTGCCATAGCTGATAAGTCTTTGAAATCTCTTCAGGCTATGAAACATACTTTTGGAAACCTATAATGAGATTAAATATTCAGCCTTGTGGGTGGATTAGCTGTGGGACTCTCTCTCAATCCATCTCTTCATCTCCCCAATCCAGGGTCAGACTCAGCAGCAACATAACAATGGAAAATCAGACCAGCGCCTATGAGTTCCTCTTCCTGGCCTTCTCCAGTCACCAAGAACTCCTGTTCGTACTATTTTTAGTCTTATACCTGGCAGCTCTCCTGGGGAACCTGCTGATCCTTGTTGCTATTGGCTCAGACTCACGCCTTCATACACCCATGTACGTGTTCCTGGGCAACCTGTCCCTGGCAGATCTGTGCTTCACCTCCACTACAGTGCCCAGGCTCCTTTATGCCCTGCTCACTGGGGACCAGACCATCACCCATTCAGCCTGCCTGTCCCAAGTCTTCTTTTCCTGATGGCAGGTAATGTGGACAGCTATGTGTTAGCTGCCATGGCATGGGACCGATATGTAGCTATATGCAAACCACTGCATTATACTGCTGTGGTGACCCTGCCACGATGTATGGTGCTCCTGGGGGCTGTGTGGGTTGGCACGGCCCTGCATTCTCTTCTTCACACAGCACTCCTTGCTCGTCTCACCTTCTGTAACAATCGTGTTCTCCCATACTTCTTCTGTGATGTCCATCCTTTGTTACATCTTGCCTGCTCTGATACCTCCCTCAATTACCTGGTAGCTATAGTTGAGGGTGGCTCTGTAATCATAGTGCCTGCTGTTTGCATTATGGCCTCTTATGTCTTCATTGGAGCTGCTGTTTGTCAGGTTCGAGCCCCTGGGGGTTTCCGCAAGGCATTTTCCACGTGTGGATCCCATCTAATGGTTGTTGTTCTTTTCTATGGAACTGTAGTGGCTGTCTACCTGAAGCCCTCAAGCCAGGCTGAGGGCCAAAAGGAAGACCGAGATCTTGTGGCCACAGTCATGTTCTCTGTGGTGGCTCCAACACTAAACCCCTACATCTATAGTCTGCAGAACCGGGAAATCAAAGCAGCCCTGGGAAAGGTGTTCATGGGGAGTTAGGATTAGGGTCTTGGTGAGCAAATGGTCAGTGTAGGATCCATGCTGGAGCTAGCCTTCCTTTTTTCTCTCTCATCTATTCATTTCCTCAGTAGTCAGACAATAGACTTACACAGACATATGCACATACTCAGTTCAAGTATTTTTATGCAATGAAAGTGATTTTATTTCAGTCTTGGGGACAAAGGGAGAATCAGTGTTTAGGAGTATAATTGCAGGTACCCAATACAGTAACAGAATTCACCCTCTGCTGCTCCCCCCCCCCCAAGATCCTTCAGGTTTGGATCCTCTTCCTAATCTTGAATTTTATCCCCTTGTTGACTTCAGTTCTCCTCTCCCTATCTCTGCAAGAAGGTCATTTCATCTTCATATTTGCTTCAACCCCAGCCTGAAGTGACCTTGTATAGGAATGAACTGTATGACCTTTCTAAAGGCAGGAAGGATCTGTACCTGATCTGTACCTGATACAAAGATTTCTCATCAGACTAACTTGTAACCTACTAAGCATCTTCATCCTGAATCACAACTTGAGACATGTTTGATATTTATATTTTGAGAATATTTCCTAACACTTGGTGCCTTTGCAATTATCTATCCTACTTCATCTCTCAATAGCAAGTCATCAGTATACATACATACAGACTCAGCCCTGACATCTTCATGCGCATAAGCTAGTTTAGATAAACCTGGAAGAAGTAAATAGAGGGTTTCTGAGGGGTCTCAAACAAAGTAAAATTGAGTCATGATCTCTTTCATTAATCCTATCCTCTCCATTAGTACTTCCACTATCCTAATTGAGATAGTTTCCTAGGCATTGAATAGTGAAAACAACAAGTAGTTTAGAAAGATATATTGTGTGTTTAGAAATCTAGAATATCAGGGGTTGAGGAGACTTCAGATGTTAACTTGTCCAGCCTCAGCCTTTGCTGACACTCTGCCTTCTCAACTTATCAAGGAAATAGAAATGTTTTCCCTTGATTAAACCTTTTTCTCCAAGGGTAAGGTTGGGGACTGACCAGTAGTCTTAAACTCCCCAAAAAGGAAACCTTTAGGAAGAGAGCAACAGAATCAGAGCCTCACATCTGTTGTACCCCTCTATTTGTAATAATAATTGGTATATGGATTGGATCTGTGATTTAATTGGTATCAGGAACTCTGTGAATGAAGATTCTCCCTCAATCAATGCAGATTGGCATCTTCTCTGCAGCTTAGAGTCTTAGAAAATTACCTAGAATAATGAAAGGTTAAGTGACTTGCCCAAGGCAACATCACATAGCTATTATGTCTTAGAGGCAGAAGTTGAACCCAGCTCTTTCTGGTTCCTATTATACTATTATTATGAATGATAGTACTTGTTTTTATTAAAATTATTACAATTATGATCACACTTTTTCGATACCCAAGATCCCAGTGACTGAAACACTGTTACAATCATATCTTACCCATGTTCCAAATCTGGTCTTCTGGCTTTTTTGTAAAGCTCAGAAATGTATTAATCTATCATAAGATCTCCCAAATCTAATAATATTATCCTACCTGCTGGCATAGCCATGTCTGAAGTCCTAGAACCCAGGCTTCTGTCCACTCACTTTATTAGTAGTCCATGTGACAGTTGGTATCTTAGCCTGTCCCTAGAATATACTGTCCTTGTACCCAACACAAAAAATCAACTGTAAGGATCTTTACTTGGAGACCTTTCTGAGCTCACACTCCTTGAAAGGAAGAAAAAGAGGTAAATGTACTTTGCCAGTTGAGTGAAGTTAAATAAAAAGGGACAGTTATACTCATTCATCACTGTTCATTTACTAATCCAATGAATATATATTAAGCATCTATAATGCAATGAGAGAAATGATTATTAATAACTGATGATTTGGAGAGATTGAGAATTCTCTCTTTTTCTCTTTTCTCTTTTTCTATTTTCAAGACCTCAGTCTCTGAAGACTCAGTTAACCTTCTCTATTGGACTCAACCCAACCTTGCAAGGAATGTCTAGTCTAAGGCGAATTCTACTCAATCAAACTTTGTTGGAGACAGATCCTCTTGTCTAAATTACCCAAGGTTGGGGTGATTTCTCTGTCGAAGGGTGAAGTGATGTCACTCTCAGCCCTTCAATATTATATTCATTTTCTCATTAATTGTTAACCAATCAGGGATGATTCCACCCTGAGGAACACCTTCTCTTCGAAGTGAGCCAACTACCATGATTGTATTTAGTCTAAGAGAGAACCAAATGACCCTTCTTTTATTAATAAATGTGCAGGTCCTATTAACAAAATGATTAAATTATCCAAAAATGATGTCTCTTAAACCTTTTTAAACTTTTTAAAGCTAAGCAACATGCATAAATTAAACATCCCCTGCCCTCAAGCAGCTTACATTTTGTGGCTGGAAGGAAAGAAAATGAACGGTACAGATAGGTAGATTAGGTTTACAGAATGAATGCAAACTAATTTCTTTACGGTAAAGTGCTAGTGAGTGGAAGGAATCAGGATTGGCCTCTGTAGGTGGAGGCACTTTAGCTGATCTTTGAAGGATACTAGGAACTCCACAAGGTGCACATCAGGAAGGAATGATATTCTTTTTTTTTTTAAGGCAATTGGGGTTAAGTGACTGGCCCAGGGTCACACAGCTAGTGAGTGTCAAGTGTTTGGTCTGAGGCCAGATTTGAACTCAGGTCCTCCTGACTTCAGGGCCGGTGTTCTATCCACTGTGCCACCTAGCTGCCCCAAGGAATGACATTCTACGTATGTAGAGATTGGACACAAAGAACACAAAGATTGGAGATGGAATTCGCTCTTCTTTATATGGAATCACCAATAAAGACTCATTAACAGTAACATGCATTAACTAGCATTTTCTGGGAATCTCAAACTCAATATGTATTGTCTTTCCCCTGCAAACAGCCCACTTCCAAATTTTCCTATAGAGCAACATCATCCTTCTAGTCACCTAAATTCCAAACATCAGTGTCATCCTTGCCTTCTCATTCTCACTCACCCCACCTCTCTAGTCAGTGGACAAATCTTGTTTTTTCTTCTGCATCACTTACATTAGTCGCATTCTCCCCATGCACACAGCCACCCCAGGAGTTTAGAATTTCATCACTTTTAACCTGGACCATTGCAATACCTTATAATTGACTTCCCTACCTCAAGTCTTTCTCTGTTCCCCTCTATTTCATCCCTCTGCACAGCTGAGAAAGTGATTTTCCTAAAGTACGTAGGTGACTGTGTCACACCTCTATCTAATAAACTGCAGTGGCAACCTATTAACTCTAAGATCAAATATGAACTCTTTGGCATTTATAATCCTCCCCAACCAGGCTCTAACATAGTTTTCCAGTTTTATTACACTCCACTCCCTTTTATACATTCCACAGGCCTATAAGTCTGGCCTTTTTGCATTTTCTTACCATTTTCTGTCTCCATACCTTTGCACTGGCTGTCCCCCATTTCTGGAGCTCACTTTCCCTTCTCCTCCTCAAAATTGTTAGTTTCTTTGAAGGCTTAGCTCAGTCTCATCTTCCCCAGGAAGACTTTATTGAGTCTTTGAGCTCCTAATAGCCTTCCCACCAGAATCCTCTTTGAAATTTATTCTTTATTTATTGCTCCTAGTTATCCCCTCTGACGCCAAACAGAAAAAAGTATAATCATCCTTTTCCACGACAGTAATACAAATAATTGTAGGTAGCTGTCATGTTCTATCCCCTCCAATTCTTCTCTTACCCAGGATAAATATCCCCAATTTCTGAACTCAAGGTTCTTCCCCATCTTGGCTCCCCTTCTCCAAATTTTCTGTATAAATGTCCTTAAAATGTGGTGACAAAACCAAACACAGTTCTCTAGATGTGATCTCACTAGAAGGTGTATCACTTTCATAGTCCTCTACAGTGCACTTTTCTTAACATAGCTTAAAATACCATTAGTTTTCCTGGCTACCACCTCCCATTATTGACCCATATTGAACTTACAATCCACTAAAATACCTAGAGTTTTTTCAGATGAATTGTTATCTAATGATGTCTTCTCCATCTTGTATTTGTGAAGTGAAGACTTTTTATTTATCTTTAATAAATTGTTAGATTTAATTAGTCTGTCAAATGTTGCTTTCATGGGGAAACCTTTGGCACATACTAGATTATTGGTTAATGTTTATTGAATTTTTGTGTTGGAAAGCTTGGGCTTAAGAATTTTGTTCCTATCAAAGTTGTAGAGGAACTTGGCAATTTCTCCAAAAGCAATTTGGCCTACTCTCCCCTTCATTTTCATCTGCAGGCCCAACTCAGGATTAATTTCTACTGTCTATCTCAGATATACATACTGATAAGGGGTTTATGGAGTGTTTAGGGAGGATTAGTACCTCTGCTGTGAAGGCTGCTGAGCCCTTTTTGGGACTGTCATCCACCTTTGGTTTCCATCTGCCACCCGACTCTCACCTGTGGCTCCAAGAAGCTGTAGCATGCACAGTGGCCATACCCTAGTAAAACTATCTCAACAGATGGGCTAAACTAGGCTGAGGGTAACTGATAGACTTCAATCCCAATGGTGAGTTAAAGAGGTGTCTGCCTCAAGCATGTGAAGACTTTCCTGACACAATAGGCAGAGAATGAACATTTTGTTTCAATGGGCCATGAAGGTGGCAGAAGCAGGCACTATGGAGTTCTTAGTACTTGGTCAGATACTGAAGATACCAAGGTCATCCACTGCATCCAGAGTCATTGCCAATGGTCTTGACTTTTATGTTGCTACTGGGCTTTGTTGACTATGGAATAGAAAGTGAGGCTGATGAATTCTCACAACTCTGCTTCATTTGAATCTAATTTACTGGAGAGTCACCCATGCCATATTACTATTTCACTATTATTATTCAGTAATTTTTTACTATTTTGCTATCTTATTATTTATTATTTTACTATGTTACTGTTTTATCTACCTTGAAGTCCTCTGGCAAAAGGCTAGTGATGAAGTGGCAGGGGCTGATACACTGGGAACTATAGTCATAATCTTGCATATAGGTGGTGCAGCCCAGAAGTTATTTTCTCATTAGATTAAAGCAGCAGTGGGAATTGGCAATGCACTGGGTATCTGAGCAGCCTTTACTAAGGTCCACACTCTTCACCTCCTCTAATGAAGAAGGGACTAGAAAAGGTACCCTAAAAATCATCTGCTTCACCTAACCCTGCCTGATTACTGCAGCTGGTGAGGATCCCACCCTGCAGTTGAAACACAGAAACATGTACAAAAACATTTGCAAAGATGATTTCACTCACTATTGGCATGTGGAATGTACAAACACCTATGGATAACAAGAAATCCAGTAGACGTGAAAAAAAAATAGCTCTTGTGGGAGAACTCAACAGATATCACATCAAAAAAACTCTGAATAAAAAAGCTTATTGAGGTTGGAGATGCATACACATTTTCTGGAGTGGCAACAGTGACAGGGAGCAATGTGAAACTGGTATAGGTTTTGCAACCAAATCTAATCTAGTCAACAGTCCTTTATGCCTCCCAACAGGAGCGAATGGCAGGCTCATGACAATATCATTGCCACTTTCAAGAAAGTGGCATGCCATCACCATCAGTGAATGTGCTTCCATCATGACAAACCCTGATGAGGTCAAAGAAAAATTTTGTGAAGATCTGGAGACACTCCTCCTCAATGTACAAAAAAAAGACAAGGTTGTAATTCTGGGTTACTTTTATGCCAGCATAGGCACAGACTATCACATGTGGCAGAAAATCCTTGGGAGGAATACAGTTGGAAAGAGAAATAGCAATGGTCACTTAATACTGAAGACTTGTGCATCTCATGAACTTATCACCAACACTGTTTTTTTGTTTACATAAATTCAATAAAACATCGTGGATGCACCCTTGCAGCAAACATTGGCATTTAGTAGACTATGTTATTGTAAGGAGAAGAGATAGATGGGATGTGAGAGTGACAAAGACAATATGTAGTGCAGAGGGCTGGACCAATCATAACCTTATCATCCTCAAGCTAAATATTGATATTCAACAAAAGTGGTGGCCCAAAGGCATGATGGCTATCAGAAGACTCAACCTAACAGATTAGAACACTTCTTCATGTGTGAACATTTGTTACTGACTTGGTGGTATTAATAAAATATCCAGGTGTAAAAAGGGAGAGGTAGAGAGACTTACTACTTAATCTGCCATCTTGGCTACATGACTTTCTGTTCTTTCAGCAGACCCATAAACAAGATAGAGAGCAGCAACCTCTCTACAGTGACTGCATTCATCCTCCTTGGCCTCTCTAGCTGGCCTGAGTTCCAGGTGCATCTCTTCCTGTTTTTCTTCATGTTCTACCTGATAATCCTGTTGGGGAACCTGCTTGTTGTGTTGATGATATTAAGGGATTCATGCCTCCACACAACTATGTATTTCTTCTTCACTAATTTATTGAGTATAGAAGTCTGTTACACACTCTATGTGTTTCCACAGATATGGTACGTTTCTTTGTAGAAAGAAAGTCCATCTCATACTCCTACTTTGTCACACAGGTATATATATTCCCATCCTTTGGCATTGCAGAGTGGTATATCCTCTCAGTGATGGCCTATGACTGCTGTGTTGCCATTTGAGACCCTCTGAGGTACGTAGTCATGATGAACTGGAGTATTTGTAGGAGGCTGACTGCTGGTTCATGGTGGGAAGGCTTTTTGGCATTTATAGTCAACACAGTAACCACATTCCAGCTCTCCTTCTGCCAGGATAATGTTATCAATAATTTTGCTTGTGAAATGCCTCCCCTACTACACTTTTCTTGTACTGACACAACCCATGCAGAGTTGGTCATGCATGTCCTCTCTATCATTACCCTTTTTTGCCCTATCACATTCATCCTCCTTTCCTATGCACATATCATTGTTGCTGTCATAAGAATTTGCTCTGCCCAAGAAAGCAGAAAAGCTTTCTCTACTTGACCTTCCAACCTTCTTGTTTTCACCCTATTTTTTCAGGCTATATTATCTCTTCACATGAAGCCTCAGTAACTGTCCACTCCAGAATGCAATAAGATTGTTTTTGTGTTTTATGTGGTTTTCACACTTACCTTCAACCCACTCATCTGTAACTTGCAGAATAAGGTGAGAATGGCCCTGAGAAAACTTTTTGGGAAACCTGAATTTGCTTAATTCCATATATCCTATTCATGAGTCCATGTGAGGAAAATTTGAGCCCAAACAGCCTCCTTGTTGTTCTTTTACAACTTTCTAGTGTGTCTATTCTTGTGTCTTGAACGTTAACATCTCATTTTTGTTCAATCTTTTCTCTTGTCACTTTAGGAGCCATCTGAACACCAGGATGCCCCTCATTATTTTTCCCATGGCAAAGAAATTAAACAGTGTTAATTTCCCTAAACCACCATAGGTTTGAATTCAAACAGCATTAAATTTTGCCATATTAATAATTATTTCACTATAAATTAGTTATAATGATTATAATAATTGGCAGAATCATAGCTAGTATTTTGGAAGTTGGGGTAATTTAGGGTAATTCACTTGTGCGGATAGAGGTTGGTTGGGAATACCAATCCCCATAGACAGAGGTAGTTATTTTTGTTTTTGTTTGTATTTTTTTGTAACGTTTTTGTATTATTTTTGTTTGTTTGTTTGTTTTCCTGGGAGGACAGAGTATGGAGCAGGTGGTGGAGAAGCTTACCTGAGGAATGGGTGAGAGTATTATGCAGGAGTGATAGAATCTATGTAGCGGCTTACTAATTTAACTAATTATTCTTTCTAGCTTAGTTCTAATTTCAGTTTTTTGAGTTTCATCACTGCCACAGACTTCTAGTTCTGCACCTCAGGGCAGTGCCCTGATCATGCTGTTTTAGTTACACCCCTTGTGACTAGAATTTTTACTTGGACTTTTGAGCTTCCTAAATTATCTGGTTGGATCCTATGCTTGAAAAGAAGAAACATATAAAAATCAATTATAAAGTCTATGCTGACTTTGTTGTACTGGTTTTCAGTTCCAGTTGTTTCAGTCATGTCTGACTCTTTATGACCCCATTTTAGGTTTTCTTGGCAAAAATACTCTTGGAGTATACCATTTCCTTCTCCAGTTCATTTTACTGATGAGCAAACTGAGACAAACAGGTTAAATGACTTGTTTAGGGTCACACAGCTAGTATCAGAGGCCAGATTTGGACTCAGTATGATGAGTCTTCCAGATTTTATGCTATCTGCTATGTTACACAGCTACTCCATTAAAGTTTTATTTTTATTGATGTTCAGTTGTTTTCAACTGTGTCTGACTGTTCATGACCCCTTTTGGGATTTTCTTGGCAAAGATATTGGAATGCTTTGTTAATTCCTTCTCCAGCTCGTTTTGTAGATGAAGAAACTAAGACAAACAGGGTTAAGTGACTTGCCCAAGGTCACACATCTAGTAAGTGTTTGAGGCTGGATTTTAATTCAGGTGTTCTTCAATCTAGGACTAGCACTTTGTCCACTGAGCCACCTAGTTGCCATGATCTTCCTATATTTAACTGAGTTTTACTCACATGACCTGGTGTGATGGAGTCAACTTCCCCTGTCAAGAAACAAATCATATTTAACTGAATTTATCATGGCATGCATAAAGGCTGTGAGATCACTTTCTCACAACTCCAAAGGCACTTTAGGTGCTCAGAGAAGCACTACTGCTCCTCCCAGGGTTCTATTGATATCTCTATGGTGGAGTAAGGATATTTTCTCTAATACTATATTTCTTGAGCCTCAGTCCAATGTGTTCCTTCCAATATCACCAGTTCCCATCAGTATCTCATTAATATCATTTGACCAGTTGATACCTTCTCAATATTGTTGATATTTAATCAACGTTAACTTTTGTAAAGGAATATTTTGGAAACAGCTGGGTGGCTCGGTGGATAAAGTGATGGAACTGAAATCAGGAAGAATTGAGTTCAAATTGAGTTCAAAACAACAACAACAACAAGCCAATGGAAAGGAAGCTGTCACAGAATTCTAACGTATTCTCTGAAGCGGAGGCCAAGATATCAGAATTTATGAAGTTATTGCACTTCCAGAAGTAGGATCACCAAGACTCCATGTGATTTGATGTCAGGCAAAGTGCATGCTCCAAAGACTAAGCGCTTATTATTTTGCCATCTGTAATAATTATTTGCAAGTAGAATGTATAAGAGAATAAAATGGAGGGAGATAAATATCACAATTATGAATATAAATGGGATCAACTCACCCATAGATTGTAAGAGATAGTTGAATAGATTAGAAAGTAAAATCCAACAACACATTTAAATATAAATACTCAACATAGAATTAAAATAAAGGATTAGAACAAAATCTAGTATGCTTCGGCTGAACACAGGATCCTACCTCATCACTAATCTCTGCTCTTCTGATTGATAGGTGGAGTCATGAATTCTAAAGCTTGTTTTTAAGGAAGGCCTTCAGCTCAGAATATCTCATTTTTTACTTGGCTACACTAAGGGACATCTCTGATGTTCTCCATCATGCCCTGGTGATGGGTATCCTTCCTCTGTCCCTTCTTTTCAGTTTCCATTTGTCCATTGTCTTCACCCATTAGATTACAAAGTCCTTGAGGGCAGGGAATATCTTGTTCATATTTGTATACCCCGTGCTTATTATAGTGCATGACAAAAAGTAGGTACTTAATAAATGTTTATTGATTATTGACTAGTATTGAAGAATGAAACAACAGAATCAGGACAACAATTTATAGAGTAGAAAAACTACATAAAGACAAGTTTGAAAGCTGTAAGAACTATGATCATTTCAGTGACCATCTGTAATTCCACAGGAATGATGATGAAAGATGTTATCTATTAGAGAAAGATGAAAGATTGCTGTGAGCAAGCAGTATGAACTTTGGGTCCTTATAATATTGTTATCTAGCAGTTTGCCTAGATTATTTCATGGTAGCTCATAAATATTTATTTTTTTTTCTTTTAGCTTTTTAAGGAGACCAAGACTAGTTGACTTAATGTGAGTTCCTTGTGGAACGTAGGTCCATGTGATACATTTTGCCTATTGGCTTAGTAGGCTTGAATAATTAACTCTAAGGGCATAGCCCTTTTTTTGGGAACCTTCCATGTAGTTGAGACTTACTTGACCCTGTTGTCATTCTTTTTGGACTTCACCAATTGTCTTATTGAAGGATGAGTTTGAAATTCCAGTGAGATTGCTGTTGCAGTAGAGTTTGACTGACTGATAAAAGGAGCACATTGGATGAGGGTTTCTACACAAAAGTCCCAGAAATTCCATCCCCTCAGCCTTAGCCCTAGAATACTGAAGTCAGTTGTAATCAGCTGACTTCTGATAAGCAACCTGCCTATGCAAGTACCTATTGGGTGAGGGAGCCCAAAAATAAAATTCCTGAAGTATCAGAACTCCAAGTAAAAGAAGTAAAGGAAATTGAACTAGTTTGAAAGGAAGTACAAAAGAAAACAAAACACTTATCTAGGTAGATTTGTAAGACAAATCTGTCAAACTTTTAAATAGCAATTGAAGCCTAAACACAAATTATTGTAAAAACTTGAGAAAGAAAACTGTAATATGATCCTTTAATGGATCAAATAGAGTCCTAATAACCAAACCAGGGGAGAATAAAGCAAAGTAAGAGGACTAGATGTCAATATAATTAATGAATATGAATTCATTTTCAAAAGAAAAACCCTGGCAAAAGGATGAGTAATTTGTCCAAAAATCTATCCACTGTGTCCAAATTTGATTTATATCAAGGAAGCAAGGATGCTTTCACAGGAATACATTTAACATAATCATATTGAAACAATAAATAGCCAATATCACATGGTTATATCAATAGATTTAGTAAAAGCCTTTGACAAAGTACATATGTTTATGCAAAAATCATTCAAAGGATATGCAAAGTAAGATGTTTCTTTTGATATGATGAAAGTATCTGTTTAAATCCAAAAGCTAACTTTATGTGCAATGGGGAAATAAATATTGCAAGCTTTCCCAATGAAGAAAGAAATAAAGGAAGTACGCCCCCTTTCCCTTCCATTATTTCACATAGTTTTAGAAATGCTAGCACTAGCAATAAGAGAAGGTAATGCAATACAAAAAAAGGAGAAATGAAACTATATATTGAAAACATTTTGTTTTACTTTTAATAATACTCCAAGGCTGGCACAAAACCAATTGAAACAATAGTTTCAACAGAATTCCGGGATGGAAAATACAATTAAAAATCAACAGGGTTTCTGTGTAGTAACAACAAAATTCAAGAGGGAATAATAGAATGGAATTAGCATTTATTAAGTATCTACTATATGGCAGGGTCTATGCTAAGTACTTTGTAAATATCTCAGTTGATTCTAACAACAATCCTGGGAGATAGGTACAATTATTATCTTCATTTTATAGTTGAGGAAAGTGAGGCAGGAAGAGGGTAAGTGACTTGCTCAAAGTCATAGAGTTAGTGTCTGAAACTGGATTTGAATTTAAGTCTTTCTGATTCTAGGCTCAGTGTTTCATTGGATATGGCACCCAGCTACCTCTGAATAATATCAAAATTTGACCTTCTGAAGTTTAAAGGGTAAGAAGGATTTGGGGCTTCTCATCTTGCTATTGGCATCCTGGCACCATCACCCAGGTCAACAGCAGCTGGTATCAGTGTCTGCATTAGGAGCTGAGAAGAGACTAGATGCAATTTGTGAAAGCAGATTCCTGGCTGGACAGGGCATCCAGGAAAGAAACTACCTCACAACTAAGAGTACTTCTTGAGAATCTCATTAATGGGAAGAAGAACTTCCAACAACCAGAAGTTTTTGCCAAATATTCTTTCTAAGCTTGAGTCAAGATTTCTCTGAGCTCTGTATGTACTGGTGCGAAGGTATATTCTAGACTTTGGGGAGAATTATTATAAAACAACTTTTCTTACCTACCTAAGTAAATATCTTTTCCTAAAGCCTAATTAAGTCTGACTGATTAATTTACATCAAGTATTAATCAACTGTGGAATGGCAATGCATGCTGGTAACATTAGAAAGACACATACAACCCTTCCCAGGTACACCTATGACTCTGATAGAAAGAAGAATAGGAAGAATAGAATGGGAAGAAATCAGAATAAAAGAGTTAATAGTTCCATTGTACTCTGCTCCAGATAGAACATAGGCAGAATATGGTTTCCAAATATGGGAATCATATTTTAAGAATGACATTTACAAAGTGGATTTTTTCTAGGTGTAAGGGCAATCAATATGGTGAGGGGACAGACCTTAGGAGAATTGATTGAAGGTACTGAGGAAGAAAAGATGGGTGTTCATGATAGTTGTTTTTAAGGATTTGTAGACCTGCCTGAAAAAGGAAGGATTAGAATTTTTTCTGCTTAGGCCTAGAGGACTTAATAAGGAGCAATGCACAAAATTATGGGTTTTGCTTGATAGTAGAGAAAAAGTTCCTAAAAAGTATAACTGGCCATGAGTAAAATGATCTGGTTCAGGAAGTTATGAATTACCTTTAACTCCAGGTCATTAAATGTAGTCTGGATGTTATAGAGGGGATTTCTCTGAGGTTTCTTTTGACTCAGAGATTTTATGAAAGAATTTATGTCTCAGAAACAAGATTGTGGTGCATAACACTTTCCTTCCACCTTCTGTCCACCTCATTCTGAGTTTTACACAGTGAGTAATATGAAAGGGAGGCAATATTTCATGAAAGACCTTCAGGGTCTTAGTTCTCTCACCTTTAAAAAAAAGAAGAGATTGAATTTAATGACCTCTAAGTTTCTTTCCAATTGTAAAATGCAATGAGTTTCTATTTGGAAACCACATGAAAACTCACCATTTGGGGCAGTTAAAGGCTCATACAATTCCCAACAGAAAAGCAATCATAACATAAACTGTGAAAGTGAGTGCTAGGGCTGAGATGCTACTTGTAGGTTCTCATGAAGTAGGGCCCATCTGAGGCGTTCAAAATCTTTTGCTGTGAAATTCTGATTTTTACTTATGAGGGTGGTACAAATAGCTGTATTGGAAATAGAACTGTAAAATTTGATCTATTATTATTCCAGTCACCCTGTTCTATAAATCCTATAATCTGATCCAAACATTGGTTGTCTACTATGTGCCAGTGACACTATGTTGTTGAAATGCCCTTTCTGCTTTAGTGTGTAAGGCTGCTTCAGTCTCCCATTCCCATACCAGCTGTTGACCTAGATCCCAACATATCTGGGTCTCCTTCCTTTGGAGGTAAATAAATGGAATCTTCTGGTCAGAAATAGTAAGTGCAGGTCTAGGGGAACAGATCAGGCAGCACAAGGAGATGAAATATCTCAGAAACAAAACCAGGGACTAGGACAATAGTTTTCATGTGATGGAGAAGGGCAGGGAAGGGAACAAACATTTCTATGGGGGTTGTTCTATGCCCGGCACTCTATTAAGTGCTTTACAAATACTGTGTCACTTGATCTTCACAACAATTTTGGCAGGTAGGTGCTATTGTTATCTCCATTTTACAGATGAGGAAACTGAGGCAAACAGAGGTTAAGTGACTTGCTCAGCACCACTTAGCTAGTTAGTGTCTGAGGCTGGGTTTTAACTCAGGTCTTCCCACTCTAGGCTGAATGCTCCACACAGGTGGGATAGTGAGAATAAGTAAAATAAATAACATTTTCCTCTCAATAGAAAGAGTACTTTGATACCTCTATGTAGTTTATATATGATTGTTTTTTCATAATCTGGAGATATTATTACTTGAATATTATTAGATTTCTTTTCTGTTATCCTCTTCTTGCTCCTTCTCTTCAACATTTCTATCTGTCAACTTATAGGTGGCTTCAATCATAGACAATTAAGTTCTTTTTCATGTTGACATCCCTAAAGGGCCCCATGTGGTCTCATAATGTAACAAGGCATGGTTTTGGCTTCACATAAGTAGACTATAAAGGCAATTCTTATGTCGTCCTAGCATATGATAGAAAAAAAAATATTCCAATGTTCTGCTCAAACACCCTTGGCTTACAGGCCTTTACTCCTGGCCATGAAGCACTTGGTACTAGCAGTTCATTCAAGGCACATGTTTTCATTATATAACCACAAATAAGTCCTGTCCAGGTCAAATGCATTGTTCTTTCTCCCATCCCACCCCTACTTCTACCCCATGGCATCATACACCTGAACAATGTTGTATTTTCTAGCCATAAATAGCCTTGGATTTGGGGAAGAGGAGAGTCTATGCACAGAGCCACTGAGGTTGAAAGGATCATGTTCAGGTAAGGAAACTACACTGCTGAGTAAAGCTTTACCTAATCTGTTGATGTTTATAGGAGGGCATCCAGAAAGATTCCTTCACATTTGTTGTTACATCAGGATTCCAGGGCCAGAGCGTCAGGCTTATTTTAGGTAAAATATGGTGATTCCATTCTCAGAGGACTGATTGCATTTCTCTTATGAGTATTCACAAGGGTGAAATTAAATTCCATGCAAAAAGATTTGAACTTTATTCCATTAACAGTAGGGAGCTTTTGAGAGTTTTGAAAATTTATTCATATCTGTACTTAAGGAAGATAATTTGAGAAGCAGTATGAAGGGAAGATTTATAGAGGAATGAGACTATAAGAGGAAGGAGGATTAGTAAGGGACTTTGGGAGTTTTTACAGTAGTTGGTAATGTACTGGGGTAATGAGTGTTGTATCTGAGAGGAGGGGAAGGAAGTTAGACAAATTGTGGAGGGAGATCTGATAGTACATGACAGTTGATTGATTATATGACAGTTTGAGGCAGACAGAAACTTTAGATATAGGTTCTAAATGCCAGATAGTGAATTTTGGTACAAATGAGAGAAATGGGAATATCAGAAGAGAGAGCAAGTTTTGAAGAAAAGATTAAAAATTTCATTTTGGACATGTTGAGCATGAAGTGTCAGTGGATATACTTTCAGGAATTATTCACATTTATCACTTTAAAGTTTACAGACTATTATTTTCACAACAAACCTGTGAACTATAGAAGGTTGAGGGTCCTTGAAAATCAAGTACTTATTCACTGATAACAAGGCAATAATTTTGTTTTAAACTAACTCTAAAAACTGTCCATGACAGATGATCCCTTTATGTTTCAAATAAGCTCATTGGCACAGAGCCTGGTCCATAAGGAGGGCTTAATAAATGCTTTTTGACTGGCTGAATTAGAAGTGTACCAAGTTACAGGACAAACAATTTTTCTAATCTGAAGTAGGAGAAGGTTCTAACTCATCAAGAAGATAAAGGTAGCTGGAGGAGGAGAGGCTGGGATAAGCCACATGGGATTGGGAGAACTGAAGCATGGGCAGAAATTTCCATAAGCATAGAGTAAAGACTTTTGTATCAAGGCTGGGGTGGAGTCTTAGGAAAAAGGCTATGATACTGAACCTCCTTCCCTTTTTCTACCCTCCCACCCCCCAAAAAATTCCCACCTACATAACCTGATTTTAGTGACATAACAGTCTAGATCACCTATTATAAATGTGGGGAAAAGTAAAAATTAGAGTTATAAATGATATTTGAAATGATCAGGGTGACTGAGAATGAAAAAAGATGAGCTAGAAAAAACCTCCTAGTTGGTAACCTTTGACAGAGTTGTTTAGTAGGGTGAACAGGATCCATGTAACAAAATGCTGAAAGTGAATGGATCATGAGGAAATAGAGGTAGAAGTTATAGTTTTCAAGCAATGTGGCTTTGAATTGAAGGAGAGAAATGTGATAGTAGATATTATGTGTGTGTGTGTGTGTGTGTGTGTGTGTGTGTGTTAAGGAGATTAGAGAATGTTAATAACACATGGAGAGGGAAAGATTGAAGATGGAAGGAATAAACCCCTGAAATTGGTACAAAGAAATGACAGTAATTAACATTTATGTGGTACACTTTTAGGTATTGCTGAGTAGATATGGATACTAGAGATGGACAACTAGTGGTCAAAACAGATATCACCCAACAATTCCAGCATGGCTGACAGCATCTAGAACGTGATTGATAAGCTAGCCATTCCCATCCTAAGGGACTAGGGGTGGGGAGTAGTTAAAGAAGCATGACAGAGCGAGTACATCAGCATGGAAAGCCAGCACACACAACTAGGGAATAGTTGCTATGACTAATGACTTATTTACTTATGACTCAGAGAGGGAAAGTCATGAGGAGGCAATCCAAGCTACTAGAAAAAATAATCAAGATAATGACAGTGACAACTATGACAATAACAATGATGATGATGGTAAGTATAACAACAACAACACAAGGTCAAGGAGAAGTGGAGGGAGAGAGAGGGAAAAGGAGAGTGAGTAGAGGGAGAGAAGGAGCATAAGGGAATATTTGCTAGGAGAGAGACGGGTTTATAATTGCAGTGTTTTGCAGAAGAGAAAATCTCTGGTTGGAGGATCAAGCTGTAGATAAATAATTACTGATTGAATTTACAATTGTGCGGAGCAAAGAAAGAAACTTAGACTTTCATCTTTCTAGGCAAATAAATTAGTAGGCTAGCTTGTGGAGGTAGGGCTGTTTTTTTCCTATTGCCCAATTTGAAAATACTTCTTGTCAGTATTTGCTGAGAAAGTGGCTAGAAAGGAATAGCTCCACATACTAAAGTTGACTGGAGAAAGTACAGGTGGTTCTTGCTTTACATAAATTCTTATTACACAGATTCAACTTTACATAATGAACTCTGGAAGAAATTTGCATTCCCTCCCAATTTTTGTTAGCTGTACTGTATACCACTGTTTTCTCTCTCTCTCTCTCTCTCTCTCTCTCTGTCTCTCTCTCTCTCTCTCTCTCTCTTTCTCTCTCTCTCTCTCTCTCTCTTCCTGCCTCTGAGTTTTGGTGCTCCCTAGTTTCCCCTCACAAACCCCATCACAAATCCTAAACACAAAGAAACAAACAAAAGCCCTCCAAATAAAAGCAGAAGAACAGAGGTAGAGGGTCCACCACCTCTGAAGCCTGATTGGGAGTTTGGCTTTAGACCTCCAATGGCAGAAGAAAAGACCTTTGTCCCACTCTGCCCCCCACCATGTGTCTACCCCTGGCATATATCTTCTGTCTGTAATTGAGCACCATATGTCTGTCTTCATCCGTCATGGTTTACCCCATCTCTACTATTTGTAACTGGTCCCCATGATTCTGTCCCCAAGGGGTGTTCCTTCTCTCAGGTCTGGCCACAACCCCACGTAGTTGGTCCAAGGCCTCATGTTCCACCCCTTGCTTTTGATTCTCTGTCACTTTCCCACATGTGTGCTTGAACAGTATGCTGGCTCCCTCCCACCAAAGTTGCATAAATCCTCCCTTTTCCCCTGCCTGCCTCCATTCCTTCCCAATATGAGAAAATTCAAATTAAATAAAAATCACTTTACATAAAAGTCTGCAGAAAGGTCCACTTATGTAAAAGTAGAACTTGTCATTACAAGTTTTCAAGCAAAGGCTGGATGGCCCCTTGTTGAATGTGTTGTAATGGAGGCTCTTTCAGGTATGGGTTGTACTGCACACCTACTACTCTCACATTCTTTAAAGGATTGTATGTTTCTGCAATTGAGGCTATAAGTCCAAATAAAGAGATTCGAGTCCTTCAATAGGGATCATTGGCTCATTATATCTTCATCATGTCACTAGTTCCTATTCAACATGAATACCCTTGCCAATGATGCTTTGATTTCTCTATTCTGCAGGCTATAAATGTAAGGATTTAGTGTTGGAGCCACCACAGAGAACATGACTGTGGCCACCAGATCTTGATCCCTTCCCTGGGCGTCCAGCTGGCCTGGGGGTTGCAAATAAACACCCACCAGAGTCCCATAGAAAAGCCCAACTACACACAGATGGGACCCACATGTGGCAAGTGCTTTGCACATCCCCCCAGTTGCTCGGACCTTATACACAGCAGCACCAATGTAGGCATAGGAAGTGACAATGCAGGCAGCAGGTAATAGGATGGTGGATCCTCCTTCAGTTAGGGCAACTAGGAAGTTGAGGGAGGTATCAGAGCAGGCAATCTGCAGCAAGGGATAGACATCACAATAGAAGTGTGGAAGGGCATGGTTGTTACAGAAGGACAAGCGAGCAGTGAGGAATGTGTGAAGAAGAGAGTGCAGGGCTGTGCCCACCCACACAGCCCCAAGGAGGAACACACATCGTGGTTGGGTTACCACAGTAGCATAGTGAAGCGGTCGGCATATAGCCACATAGCGATCCCATGCCATGGCAGCTAACACATAGCTGTCCACATTGCCTGCCAACAGGAAGAAGAAGACTTGGGTCAGACAGGCTGAGTGGGTGATAGTCCTGTCCCCTGTCAGCAGGGCATGGAGGAGTCGGGGCATGGTGGTAGATGTGAAGCACAAGTCTGCCAGTGACAGGTTAACCAGAAGCATGTACATAGGTGTGTGGAGATGTGAGTCTAATCCAATGGCAACGAAAATAAGCAGGTTTCCCAGGAGGGCTGCCAAGTATAGGGCCAAGAACAATGGTAACAGGATCTCTTGGTGACTGGAAAAGGCCAGGAGAAGGAACTCAGAGGTGCTAGTCTGGTTTCTCACTGTTGTATTGCTGCTGGGTCTGAGGCTGGGTTGAGGAAGAAAAGAAATAAGATAGCAAAAACTCCTATAATTATTTCCAAAACATCAATCCATCCAATAAAGGGTTGGTGGTGTGGTAGATAGAGTGCTGCACTTCGATTCAAGAAGACCTGAATTCAAATCCAGCCTCAAACACTTGTAACCTATGTGACTCTGTGCAAGTAACTAAATTTCAGTCTGAGTCAGTCTCCTCATCTGTAAAGTGGGGATAACATTGGGATAACAGCACTTACTTTTACTTCCCAGGGTTGTTGTGAGGATGAAAATGAGATAATAGTTGTAAAGTGCTTTGCAAAGCCAGTTCTATTGACACCATTAAGGCCATTCATAAGGATGTTGCACAGCCTCTGAGTGTCATTTCCAAACAGGACGTCCAAAGAATTTTCAGCTAAGTAGAATTTTTGACATTTCTCCAGGCTACTGATACACAATAGAGTAATAGTAGCTTGCACACAGTAGGTGCTTAATAAATGTTTATTGAATTAATGTATATTGAGTTGAGGTCACTAAGTGCAGTATTATGAAAGTACAAATTATAGTACTTTATACTTATTTGTTTCTCTTGTAATATGTTCTATGGTACTCAACTTTACCACTGTTTCCCACCATCCCCCAGCCCCAAAGGAACATTATCTAATCACTGACTTACAGAACCTCGACCTAAACCCTTGCTTGCCTTTGTAAGGAATTGAATGATCTTGAACATCATGTCCATCATCTCTAGAATAGTCAAACTATAAAGATACTGCCTCTGCAGAATGTGAAAACGACTCTGAAATGATTCCCAGAGTATTCTCCTGAAGATTCTTTAATTCTCCATAAGCCTTGAACTCCAGAATTTTTGGGGTACCAGCCTTTTCATTTGAACTTCTCTTAGTACTTTCCTGAACTCAGTGCTTCCAAGATTCCCTTGCCTTTTATGATATATGGTTAATTAGAAAGAAAGATAGGTTATAGGTTATAGATAAGAGTATGCTGATAGATGAGAGATAGATAAATGGATAGATAGATAGATACATAGATACAGGTAGATAGATAAATAGATAAGTAGATAGATAGATAGATAGATAGATAGATAGATAGATAGATAGATAGATAGATAGATTTATGAGTGCTTTTTATGTTCCAGGTACTGTTCAAAGAGCTGGACATACAACTACAAGTACGCGTAAACAAGAAAATGCTAAATCTAAAAGAGCTTACACTTTAAAAGAGATGAGGAACAACAGAAAAAGACCTGGGGAGAGGTGAGGTCTATCCATTGCAGCACGATTTGGAACTGGAGACCAGAGTGAGGGGGTGGTTTTTTCCAGGCAAGATAAAGATGAACATCTATCAGACACAACAACAGTTCCAGGAGCAGAACAGAGGATTCCTATGGGGAGGAGGTGGGGAGGATGGACAGGGTACATGCGAAATGGTTTAGAGCCGGTGACTGAAAAATGAACTCCTCTGGGTAATTGTTGTCAGCTGTGCTATAGTGGAAAGGTCACTGGATTTGTACTCAGACCTGGATTCATTGTTCCATTTAACGACTTGCTGGCTGTTTGAGTATGCCTGTCTTTAATAGGCCTACATGAGCAGTATCAGCATGTGGTTACAAAGTCAGAATTCTGGAAAATGAGTAAAGGATACTAAGAACCACACAGGTTTTAGGCAGTGTATAACATTGATTTATGGGCAAGCATTAACTTACTAATTAATGTATAGGTATAAATGATATAAATTTTAGTTCCATGTCCCATTCCAGTAAGTTCACATAATACTGGAAAAAAAGAAACAACTAAAAACTAAAAAACATCAACAAAACTAGAAGATATAAGGAAATTAAAGACAAATAGAATAGCTAACAGTTTCTTCGTATATTTTTATGGGTAATTTAGTGATTTCAACTTAAATTGTTTATGATGAGAATAAGTAAAAAAAAACCCAAAAAACAAAAAAACAACAAACCAGTGAAGACAACTGTAGTATATATGACAAGATCTCCAAATCAAGTCAATATATACATTGATACATATACATAGTAGCTGTCATCCATTTAAAGACAGTGACTGCAAACCCCTTAATTCTTCTATTCCTAGGCTGCTAGATTTGAGATCAGGAGAGAGAAGACAGAGAACCAGCTCAGGTCCAGGTTCTGAAAGAAGCTCTTCCAGCATAGGACATATAAACCACACTCACCTTTGTAAAAGACTCCTCGACCTCCCATTTACCTCCAGAGGGAGACTCCAACCCCACTTCTGCAGATTCATCTTATATAATCTTTCATTATCTAAAGTTCTGGTAAAAGCAACTCTTCAAAGATAAGAGGTTTGGGCTCAAGCAGCGGGGTATGAGGAAGGAGAGAAAGGGAAACAGAACATGCATTTCTCACTGTGTCACAACCCAACACTGTAGGGCAGAGTGGAGCTATTTAAAGGGTTGGTATAGTGAAAATTTAGCTTTGGCAGTAGCCAAAGAGAAAGTGCTCATTAGTCCTTTCCTTTCCAAGGCCTTTCTATTACTGTTTTCCCTTTTCATTCTCCAGGGTTACCCCATTATCTTATCTTTATCTCCCCAGTGTCCTCATTATAAGAACACGAGAACACCAAATATATCTTAGATAGCTTCTGTTGGCGCCCAGGGTCTTATGCCAACACATTCACATACCCTCTCCCATGTCCATTCTCCATCTTGGCATGGCTCTTCTGTCACTCCATTTTTTTCTGGACCTAGGACTCAAGAGACTCACCCACCTTGCTTTCTACTGGTTGCTATCACCTTTCCTTCTACCAGAGTTTCCTCTCTTCCCAGAACCTATGGAAAACACAGTAATGTTTCATAATTTTTCCTTTCCTCTCCCATTTGTTTCATAACTGAGGGTAAATAAACAAGAAGAACATTAAAAGGTATCAAAAAGTCTTGTATCATACATTACTCCTAATTTTTGTTCACCTATTCATTAATTAATTCATTCAGCAACCATTTATTAAAAATCTACTGTGTATGAAACACTGCTCTAGATACTGAAGCAGTTGTTTTCTATCAATGTATCACCATCAATATATCCCATAATATACATCAAATCCCAGCCATACCTTCTAATATTATCCTGTTTTTCTTGTCCAAGTGCTCCTACAAATCCCTTTTAGCTCTCTTAGCATTCTATAGTTACCAGTGAAACACTTAAATTATTCCTCCGTGATCCCTTGCTCTTGCTATTTGATTGACCCACTTTCTTTTCTAAACATATATTTCTTGGGTGATATCTTTCAAGCAATTTATTCTTAAACTTGGAGACAAAAAATAACATTAGATATGGTCCCTGCAAACATGGAACAATTGATCAGGGCAGAAATGATGCCTATGCTATAAGTGTACAAGAATTAGAATGCAGAAAAATGTGATAAGAGCCTAAGAGTGGTTCAAAGCACCATCCAGAATGCAGCATAGTAAAGTAGAGAGACCATAACTGAACAATGATACATAAGAAAGACAAAGTATATAGCATTCATGGTGGGACATACGATATACATGCAAATCTATATGAAAGAGAAATACACACACACACACACACACACACACACACACACACATACATATATATATATATATATATATACATATATGAATGATGTAGTGAAAAGATCATATATTTGGGGTCAGAAACTTGATTTTAGATCACTATTCTGCCACTTACTACTTATATTACATAGGACAAATCACTTAATCTCTTTGGTCCTTAGTTTTATCACCTTTAAGATTTGGGGGTTGGGATAGATTAATTCTAGTCTACTTTTTTTCTGCCCCTTTTTCCTTTTTCTTTTTTTTCCAGCCTAATTCTAAATCCTATGATTATGATCTTTTCTGTTTAGGTAAAGTGGCCCTAGATTGAATTGGACATTAAATGATTGAGAAAGTAGACAAATTTTTGTAATATTTTTGTATTATTTTTGTTTGTGTGTTGTTTGTTTTGCTGGGAGGACAGAGTATGGAGCAGGTGGTGAGGGAGTGACAGAATCTATGCAACACCTTGTTAATTTAACTAATTATTCTTTCTAGCTTAGTTCTAATTTCAGTTTTTTGAGTTTCAGCACTGCCACAGACTTCTAGTTTGTACCACAAGACAGTGCCCTGATCACACTGTTTTAGTTACAACCCTTGCAACTACAGTTTTTATTTGGACTTTTGAGCTTCCTGAAATATCTAGTTGGATCCTATGCTTGAAAAGAAGAAACATATAAAAATCAATTATAAAGTCTATGCTGACTTTGTTGTATTGGTTTTCAGTTCCAGTAGTTTCAGTCATGTCTGATTCTTTATGACCCCATTTTGGATTTTCTTGGCAAAAATACTCTTGGAGTCTACCATTTTCTTCTCCAGTTCATTTTACTGATAAGCAAACTGAGGCAGACAGGTTAAATGACTTGTCTAGGGTCACACAGCTAGTATCAGAGGCCAGATTTGGACTCAGTATGATGAGTCTTCCAGACTTTATGCTATCTACTATGTCACACAGCTACTCCATTAAAGTTTTATTTTTATTGATGTTCAGTTGTTTTCAACTGTGTCTGACTGTTCATGACCCCTTTTGGGATTTTCTTGGCAAAGATATTGGAATGCTTTGTTAATTCCTTCTCCAGCTCATTTTGTAGATGAAGAAACTGAGACAAACAGGGTTAAGTGACTTGCCCAAGGTCACACATCTAGTAAGTGTTTGAGGCTGGATTTTAATTCAGGTCTTCTTCAATCTAGGACTGGCACTTTATTCACTGAGCCACCTAGCTGCCATGATCTTCCTGTATTTAACTGAGCTTTACTCACATGACCTGGTGTGATGGAGTCAACTTCCCCTGTCAAGAAGTAAATCATGTTTAACTGAATTTATCATGGCATGCATTAAGGCTGTGAGATCACTTTCCAAGCCACAACTCCAAAGGCACTTTAGGTGCTCAGAGAAGCACTACTGCTCCTCCCAGGGTTTTATTGATATCTCCAAGGAGTAAGGATATCTTCTCTAATAGTATCATTCTTAAGCCTCAGTCCAGTGTGTTCCCCCCAATATCACCAGTTCCCATCAGTATCTCATTAATATCATTTGACCAGTTGGTACCTCCTCAATATCATTGATATTTAATCAGCATTAACTTTTGTAAAGGAATATTTTGGAAACAGCTGGGCAGCTCAGTGGATAGAGGGTTGGCCCTGAAGTCAGGAAGAATTGAGTTCAAATCTAGCCACGACAACAACAACAAGGTAACTGAAAGGAATTGTCATAGAATTCTATGCATTTTCTGAAGTGGAGGCCAGGACTCCAGAATTTATGGTTATTGCATTTCCAGAAGTAGGATCACCAAGACTCCACGTGTTTTGATATCAGGCAAAGCATATGCTCCAAAGACTAAGCCATCATTGATTTGCCATCTGTTATAATTATTTGCAAGTAGAATGTATAAGAGAATAAAATGGAGGGAGATAAATATCACAATTATGAGTATAAATGGGATGAACTCACCCATAGACACAAGTTAGTTGAATCGATTAGAAAGTAAAATCCAACAACACGCTCAAATATAAATATTCAACATAGAATTAAAATAAAGGATTAGAATAAAATCTAGTGCGCTTCAGCTGAACATAGGATCCTACCTCATCACTACTCTCTGCCCTTCCGCTTGATATGTGGAGTCACGAATTCCAAAGCCTGTGTTTAAGGAGGCCCTCAGCTCAGAATATCTCCTTTTTCACTTGGCTACACTAAGGGACATCTCTGATGTTCTCCATCATGCCCTGGTCTGGGTCTCCTTCCTACCCCCTCCTTTTCAGTTTCCATTTGTCTCTTGTCTTCACCCATTAGATTACAAAGTCCTTGAGGGCAGGGAACGTCTTGTTCATATTTGCGTACCCAGTGCTTAGCACAGTGCATGAGGAATAGTAGGTGCTTAAAAGTGTTTATTGATTATTGACTCCAGTATTGAAGAATGAAATTACAGAATCAGGAGAACGATTCATAGAATAGAAAAATACATAAAGACATGTTTGAAAGCTGTAAGAATTATGATCATTTCAGTGACCATCTGAAATTCCACAGGATGATGGTGAAACATGTTATCTATTAGAGAAAGACGATTGGTTACTGTGAGCAAGCAGTATGAACTTTGGGTCCTTAAAATATTGGTATCTAGCAGTTTGCCTAGATTATTTCATGGTAGCTCATAAATGTTCATTTTTTTTTCTTTTAGCTTTTTAAGGAGACCTAGACTAATTAACTTAATGTGAGTTCCTTCTGGAACGTAGGTCCATGTGATACATTTTGCCTATTGGCTTAGTAGGCTTGAATAATTAACTCTAAGGGCATAGCCCTTTTTTTGGGAACCTTCCACGTAGTTGAGACTTACTTGACCCTGTTGTCATTCTTTTTGGACTTCACCAATTGTCTTATTGAAGGATGAGTTTAATTCCAGTGAGATTGCTGTTGCAGTAGAGTTTGACTGACTGATAAAAGGAGCACATTGGATGAGGGTTTCTACACAAAAGTCCCAGAAACTCCATCCCCTCAGCCTTAGCCCTAGAATACTGAAGTCAGTTGTAATCAGCTGAGTTCTGATAAGCAACCTGCCTATGCAAGTACCTATTGGGTGAGGGAGCCCAAAAATAAAATTCCTGAAGTATCAGAACTCCAAGTAAAAGAAGTAAAGGAAATTGAACAAGTTTGAAAGCAATTACAAAAGAAAACAAAACTCTTTTCTAGATAGATTTATAAGACAAATCTATGAAAGTTTTAAATAATAATTGAAACCTACACACAAATTATTCTAAAAAATTGAGAAAGAAAATTGGAACATGATCCTTTAATGGGACAAATAGAGTCCTAATAACTAAACCAGGGGAGGATAAAGCAAAGCAAGAGAACTAGAAGTCAACATAATTAATAAATATAAATTCATTTTTAAAAGAAAAACCCTGGCAAAAAGATGAGTGATTAGTCCAAAAAGCCATCCACTATGTTCAAATTAAATTTATATCAAGGAAGCAAGGATGCTTTCACAGGAATACATTTAACATAGTCATTTTGAAGCAATAAGTTGCCAATATCACATGATTATATCAATAGATTTAGTGAAAGACTTTGACAAAATGCATTTGTTTATGCAAAAATCATCCAAAGGATATGCATAGTAAGACCTCTCTTTTGATATGATGAAAATATCTATCTAAATCCAAAAGCTAACTTTAAAAGCTCTCCCAAAGAAGAAAGAAATAAAGGAAGCATGCCCCCTTTCCCTTCCATTATTTCACATAGTTCTAGAAATGCTAGTACTAGCAATAAGAGAAAGTAAAGAAATATAAGCAAAGAAGAGATGAAACTACCTGCTGAAAGCATGATGTTTTACTTTTAATAATCCTCCAAGATTGCCACAAAAACCAATTGAAACAATAGATTCAGGGCAGCTAGGTGGCGCAGTGGATAGAGCACCAACCCTGGATTCAGGAGGTCCTGACTTCAAATCCAGCCTGAGACACATAACACTTACTAGCTGTGTGACCCTGGGCAAGTCACTTAACCCCATTGCCTAGCCTAAAAAACAAACAAGCAAACAAAAAAACCCAATAACTTCAGTAGAATTCCAGGATGGAAAACATAATCACAAATCAATAGTGTTTATGTATACTAACAACAAAATTCAGGAGCAAATAATAGAATGAGATTAGCATTTATTAAGTATCTACTATGTGGCAGGGACTATGCTAAGTGCTTTGTAAATATCTCAGTTGATTCTAACAACAACCCTGGGAAACGTACAATTATTATCTTCGTTTTATAGTTGAAATGACTTGCCCAGAGTACAGAGTTAATGTCTGAAACTGGATTTGAGTTCAAGTCTTCCTGATTCTTGGCTCAGTATTTCATTTGGTATGCCACCTAGCTACCTCTGAATAATAGCAAAATGAGACCTTCTGAAGTTCAAAGGGTCAGTAGAATTTTGGGCTTCTTATCTTGCTATTGGCATCCTCGCACCATCACCCAAGTCCGCAACAGCTGGCATCAGTGTCTGCATTAGGAGCTGAGAAGAGACTAGAAACTATTTGCGAAAGCAGATTCCTGGCTGGACAAGGCATCCAAGAAAGAAACCACATCACAACTAATAGAACTTCTTGAGAATCTCATTAATGGGAAGAAGAACTTCCAACAACCAGAAGTTTTTGCTAAATATTCTTTCTAAGCTTGAGCCAAGATTTGTTTGAGCTCTCTATGTATGCTGGTGGGAAGGTGTGTTCTAGACTTTGGGGAGAATGGTTATAAAAAACTCTTCTTACTATGCTATCTTAGTAAATATCTCTTCCTAAAGCCTAATTAAGTCTGGTTGATTAATTTACATCAAGTATTAATCAACTGTGGTTTAATAACTCAGGCAGATAACATCAGAAAGACACATGCAACCCTTCCCAGGTACACCTATGACTCTGATGAGAAGATGTAGTTTTACTCTGGAGCGCTCAACTTGCCAGTTCAAGATGAGTAGAGCTCATAAGTGAAACACAGAGAAGAGAACAGAAAAGCTACAAAAAGAATCACAGAGAGGTAGTATAGCTTGAAAAGTTACATGATACTTAAATAGCAAGTTAAATAAAATAGATTTGCTGTTTCATATGTAATCATCTTTTTATTAATCTTTTTTCTACAGTTACATGTAAAAACAATTTTTGCCATCCGTTTTTAAAACTTTGAGTTCCAAATTCTCTCCCTTCTTCCCTCCCTCCCCCCGTTGAGAAGGCAAGAAATTCCAAATAGAATATGCGTGTTTAGTCATGGAAAACATGTCCATAATAGTCATTTTGTGAAAGAAAACAAAGACAAAAAAAACTCAAGAAAAATAAAGTAAAAAAAGTATGCTCCAGTTTGTATTCAGACACCATCAATTCTTTCTCTGGGGATGGATAACATTTTTCACTATAAGTCCTTTAGAGTTGTCTTGGATCACTGTATTGTGAGAACAGATAAGTCATTCATGGCTGATTATCTAACAATATTTCTGTTACTTTGTACATAGTACAGAGTACATTTCACTTTGCATCAGCCTGTGCAAGTCTTTCCAGGTTTTTCTGAAAGCATCCTGCTCATCATTTCTCATAGTACAACAGTATTCCATCATAATCACCTACCAAAACTTGTTCAGCTATTGCCCAATTGATGGGCATCCCTTCAATTTCTAATTCTTTACCTCCATAAAAGAGCAGCTATAACTATTTTTGTACATACAAGCTCTTTTCCTTTTCGTTTTTAATACCTTTTGGGATACAGACATAGTAGTGGTATTGCTACGTCAAGGAGTATGCATGGTTTTGTAGCTCTTTGGTCATATTTCCAAATTGCTCTACAGAGTGGTTGAATCACTTCACAACTCCACCAATAGTACATTAATGTCTCATTTGTCCCACATTCACTGCAACATTTGTTATTTCATTTTCTGTCCTATTAGCCAACCTAATAGGTATGAGGTAGTGCCTCAGAATTTTTTCATTTTATGTTTCTGCAATCAATAGTGAGTTATTTTTTCATATGGCTATAAACAGCTTTGATTACTTCATCTGAAGACTGATTATCATTTTTGATCATTTATCAATTGGGGAATTGCTCTTATTTTCATAAATTTGACTCCACCCTATCCCCCCCATTTATTCTCTTCTCTCTCTCCTTTCACTCTGCCTCTCCTCAAAAGTGTTTTGCTTCTAACCACCCCCTCCTCCAGTCATCCCTCCTTTCTCTCACCTCCCTTCTCTTATCCTCTCCCCTTCTACTTTCCTATAAGATAGATTTCTATACCCAATTATGTGTGTATATTATTCCCTCTTTTACCAATTCTGGTGAGAGTAGTAAGGTTCACTCATTCCTCCTGTTCTCCCCTCTTCTTTCCCTCTAGTATAAATACTTTTTCTTACCTCTTTTGTGTGAGATAATTTACCCATTCTACTTCTCCCTTTCTCTTTCTCACAGTACATTCCTGTCTCACTCTTTAATTTAATTTTGTAGATATCATCCTTTCATGTTCAGCTCATACCTGTGCCCTCTGTCTATATATATACTCCTTCTAACTACCTAAAGAATGAGAAAGGCTTATGAGTTACAAATATCATCTTTCCATGTAAGAATGTATACAGTTTAACCTTATTAAGTCCCTTATGAGTTCTCTTTCCTGTTTACCTTTTTATGCTTCTCTTGAGTCTTGTATTTGATAGTCAAATTTTCTATTCAGCTCTGGTCTTTTCATCAAGAATACTTGAAATCCTCTATCTCATGGAATGTCTATTTTTCCCACCACAGGATTATAACCAATTTTGTTGGGTAGGTGATGCTTGGTTGTAATCCTAGCTACTTTGCACTCCAGAATATCATATTCCAAACCCTCTGATCCTTTAGTGTTAAAGCTGCTAAATCTTGTGTGGCTTCACAATACGTGGATTGTTTCTTTCTGGCTGCTTGCAATATTTTCACCTTGACCTGGGAACTCTGGAATTTGACTATAACATTGAAGTTTCATTTTGGGATTTCTTTCAGGAGGTGATCAGTGGATTCTTTCAATTTCTATTTTGCCCTCTTCTTCTAGAATATCATGGCAGTTTTTCTGGATAATTTCTTGAAAGAAGATGTCCAGACTTTCAGGGAGTCTAATAATTTTTCAATTATCTCTCCTGGATCTTTTTTCCATTGAGATATTTCACATTTTTTAAAATTTTACCATTCTTTTGGTTTGTCTTATTGCTTCTTGATTTCTCATGAAGTCATTAGCTTCCATTTGCTCCATTCTAATTTTTAAGGAATTATTTTCTTCAGTGAGCTTTTGGACTTCCTTTTCCATTTGGCCAATTCTGCTTTGTAAGACTTTTTTTTTCTTCTCATAGACTTTTTGTACCTCTTTTATCATTTGTCCTACTCTGTTTTTTAAGATGCTATTTTCTTCAGTATGATTTTTGTGTCTCCTTTACCGAGCTATTTTCATGATATTCTCACATCACTCTCATTTCTCTTCCCAAATTTTCATCTACCTCTCTTACTTGATTTTCAAAATCCTTTTTGAGCTCTTCCATGGCTTGAGACCAATTCATATTTTTTCTTAGAGGCTTTGAATGTAGGAGTTTGCTGTCTTCTTCTAAGTGTGTGTTTTGACCTTCCTTGTCACCATAATAACTTTCTATAGTTAGAGTTTTTTCCACTGTTTGCTCCTTTCTCCAGCCTATTACTTGAATTTTAATTGTTTGTTAGGGTTTGTGCAGATGTTTTCAGTTATATCTATGGACCTTTTAGTTTTCAGTTCTTCCAAGTATGTATGATCTGAGAGGTATTTACTACTCTCCTGGCCTGTACTCTGGTCTGTGAGGGAACACTAGCTCTCTTTTCTTCCCTGGAACTGTGAGGAGGGTCCCTCCCTCACTGTGGCCACAAGCTCTACTATCCTAGTGCTCCTCATCACCCTGAGACTGACACCCAGCCTGGGACCCTTATCCAAGTATGAGGAAAGCAACAGAACCTGCCTCAATGTTAGCAAAAATACCCCTGTAATCTCCTTCTGACCAGTTGTTCAACCCCTTTACTATCTGGGCTGAGAGCTCCAGAAGCAGCCAGTGCTGCTGCTGTTGATGATTAAGTCACTCCTAAGGCTTGCTGTTGGTTTCCTGTGGCCAGGGCTGTGCTGGTGCAACTTGTGCTACACTGCACTCTACTCTGACCAAAGTATGACAGCCTTTCTAAGGGGCTATCTTTGGCATCTATGGGCCAGGAGGTCTGGAAACCACCACTGCTGCTAATGATTCAGTTACCCCGAGGCTTACTCTGGTTTTGCTCAGGCTCAATCTGGGCTGGTGTGGCCCGTGTTTTTCTCTCACCCTGGAGCAACAGACCTTTCCTGTCAACTTTCCAAGTGGTCTTGGGCTGGAGATTTGTTTTACTCTGTCTTTTTGCATTCTTCTGCTCCAGAATTGTTTAGAATCATTTTTAAAAAGGTGTTTGGAGAGGTTTGGGGGAGAGCTTAGTGAATTCCTGCCTTTACCACTCTATCTTGGCTCTGCCACTTATTATTCTTCTATGCTATGGAAATGCTTGTTTTATATCATAAATTAGAAATAAAATACATTAAAAAGGCAGTTACATTTTGAATTTATTTTCTATTTAAAAGGAAAACAAGATATGCATAATAAACACCCACATTTTCATGTGCAATCTTCTTTTTCTATTATGACATTTATGTAGATATGCCTAATTTATTTGGTGGTTGTTAAATTCAGAGTTTAAAAAATGTTTTTTTAAAGGAAAAGCCAAAAGTTCAATGTACTTTTATACTGTGAACTTTGACAAACATTGACAAACATGTATAATTCAATGTCCAAGGAATATAAAATGAAAATTACAACTGAAACTATTATTTTGATTAAGTATAATTTGTTTCCTTTTATTCCATATTAATTTCAATACTTTAGAAACAAGCTGGGCCTTGAAATAGAGTTTAAACATGGAGATGTGAAACCCTCTTCAAACAGTAGTCTAAGAAAAGATTCAAAGGTGGGAATGAGATTGGCAAGTATGAAGAAGATAATGAGATCTACCTTATGAAGCAGATAGACCAGAATGGTCATGAGAGATAACATATCCTGGAGATCTCATGACACAAAAGGGGAAGAGAAACAACATATAGCTGAATAATCAGGGCTTACCCAAACACGTGTTCAAAATCCCTGTGGGGAAAGAAACAGTACTAGGAAGACATGAAGGTAGTTAGCCAGGCTTGACATCAGGAGATAAAGATCCAGGTTATTTCAAGAAGAGGTATTACATGACCCTGGTCAGAGTGTGTGGGAATTGAATGGCCCCAAGGATTATCTGAAGCAGGTGTCTCTGAATACATTCTCTATAGGAAACCCACTAATACCAGTTATGAAATGCCCAGAAGACAGATTCCCTAAGATACCACTGTTTCCTCTGTCAGGGCATAGGACTCAGGAGGATAAGGGCCAGAGAGAGATGAGAAAATTAAACATTTCTGGGTAATGAGGAGTTATAGGGATCAGATCCACCAGCTCCCAAGCAGAGTAAATGTTGTTATTGTCCCTTGCATTTCTGGACTCAATGTGTTCAGAGTGCCTAGTAAATCACAAGCTGGGGAGATTCCTACAAACAGCTTACCCTCCTCTGAATGGTACAGTGGATAAGATACTGTACTTAGAGTCAGAAGAAACTGGGTTCAAATCCTATCTCAAATACTTATACGTTATCATGTCCTGAACAAATCACGTAGCCTCTCTGGGACTCAGCTTTTCATTTGTTAAATGAGGAGATTAGACTTAATGACATCAAAAGTCCCTTCTACCTCTAACCTTATGATCTTATGATCCCCTAATTCTTTCAAAAATTACTCCCAGACAAGGTGAGGAGAGGGTTAATGTTGCTTATACTTTGGTCCTTAATTTTATTGTCAGATATTATCATATTCATGATATAATGCCTAACCTGTTATGTATCCTCTCCTCGGAACCTCAGTTTTTCACAGGGAGCAAGGACACATGCTGAAAGTCTATGCATAGAATCAATTCACAGCTAGGTAAAGGGATGAATCTCTTTCCTCTCTTTGTTTCCACAGCCTTCCAACGGATTAACTCATTGCTCTCCAAACAAGACCAGAGGAAACAGAAATGTAGATGTCACTATTGCATCACAGGTATGGATGGGCTATCCTTTGGCAGTGATATCAAGGATTTACTGAGGCAGCATATAACAATTCACCATTCCTCATTAGTGCTGGGCTCACACCTGCAAAGTGGAACTTATTGTTATTATTGTTTTATGGAAAAGTAGCAAGACTAATGTAGTTAGAAATATTCTGAAAATATAAATGGCACTTTTCTTTTGAAGGAGAATTCCTTTTAAATGTCTGAAGAGTTTAGTTTTGAAAGTAACTATGGGGCGCAGCTAGGTGGTGCAGAGGACAGAGCACTGGCCCTGAAGTCAGGAGTACCTGAGTTCAAATCCGGCCTCAGACCAAACACTTGGCACTTACTAGCTGTGTGACCCTGGGCAAGTCACTTAACCTCCATTGCCTAAAAAAAAAAGACAGAAAGTAACTATGTATCAATGTATAAAGCAAAGAATTAAAATCATCTTGTTCTAATTTGCATTTTACATGTATTCATTACATATATTTTCTGAATTGGCACTTAATGCATTCCAGCCACCAATCCCACTCAGAAATGTCTCCATTGTATCTCTTACAAGTGATAATTACAATAACAATAACTGTTGCTTGTCTAGTGCTTTAATGTTTATGAAGTGATTTATATTCTGTGTCTCATTAAGGCTTTACCACAAGCCAGTGATATAGGAACTAAAGGTATTATCTCTTTGTTACAGATGAAGAAACTGAAGCTTAGTATTTAAATGACCGTCCAATGGGTACCTAGCTAGTAAGTGTCAGAGGCAGATTAAAACCCATGTCTTCCTAATGCATAGTCACTTCTTTTTCTCCTCTTGATCAGATGACATAGCAGATAGAACATTAAACCTGGAGTTGAGAAGACTGAGTATCAATTTTTCCTTAGGCAATAGATAACTGGGTTACCCTGGGCTAAAATCTTAACACCTTTCAGCCTACTTAACTCAGAGGGTTGTAAGGATCAAATGATACGATGTATGAAAAAAAAATTTGCCCACCTTGAAGTACTATAAAAAGACGGTTATTATTATTAATTGTTAGTATTACTGGGGTTACTCTGTCACATTGCCTTTTACTAATCTCTGTACATTTCCAGATCTGGGGAGCACAGAGTGACAGAGGGGGAGTGATTGGAAGTCAGTCTGGAAATATAAGTTGGAGACAGATTGTAAAAGGCTTTAAATGTTAAAAGGAGTCTGTTTTTTACCCTGGAGGCAATAGAGAGTTGCTGAAATTGTATCAGCAGAATATCAATGTAGTCACATCTGTGCATTAAGTTTATAAACTTGATTGCACGTATATAACCTATGTCAAATTGCTTACTGTCTTAGGGAGAGGAGAAAGGGGAGAAGAAGGGAGAAAATTTGAATTTCACATTTTTATAAAAGAATTAATGCCAAAAATTCTTGTCCATGTAATTGGAGAACATAAAATATTAGTTTAAAACAAAAATAAATTTGATATCTATGTGGAATATGAATTCCAGAGGGAAGATCCCAGAGGCAGGGAGCTCATTTATTTGCTATACTCCATTGAAGATTTCATAAGGACTTGAGCTAACGTGGTGACCATGTAAGAGAAAGGAAACTACAGAGAAACCAGAACAAGAGAATTAATAGTTCCATTGTACTCTGCTCCACTCAGAACATAGGCAGAATATTCTTTCCAATTATGGGGATCATATTTAAGAATGACATTTACAAAGTGGAGTTTTTCCAGGTGTTATGGCCATCAATATGGTGAGGGGACAGACCTTAGGAGAACTGATTGAGGGTACTGAGGAAGAAAAGATGGGAGGTCATGATACCTGTTTTTAAGGATTTATAGACCTGTCTCAAAAAAGAAGAATTGGAATTTTTTCTGTTTAGGCCTAGAGGACTTAATAAGGAGCAATGCACAAAATTGTGGGGTTTGCTTGATAGAAGAGAAAAATTTCCTAAAAAGTATAACTGCCCATGAGCAAAATGATCTGGTTCAGGAAGTTATGAATTACCCTTGAGTCCAGGTCATTAAATGTAGTCTGGATGTTACAGAGGGGATTTCTCTGAGGTTCCCCCTGACTCAAAGATTTTATGAAAGAATTTATGTCTCAGAAACAAGACTGTGGTGCATAACACTTTCCTTCCACCTTCCCTCCACCTCATTCTGAGTTTTATATAGTGAGTAATATGAAAGGGAGGCAGTATTTCATGAAAGACCTTCAGGGTCTCAGTTTTCTCACCTTTAAAAAAAGAAGAGTTTGGATTTAATGACCTCCAAGTTTATTTCCAATTGTAAAATTCTATAAATTTCTTTTTGAATACCACATGAAAACTTACCATTTGTGACAGTTAAAGACTCATACAACTCCAACAGAAAAGCAATCACAACAACATATAATGTGAAAGTGAACGTCAGGGCTGAGATGGCACTTATAGGTTCTAATGAAGTAGGGCCCATCTAAGGTGTTCGAAGTTTATTGCTGTGAAATTCTGATTTTTACTTATGAGGGTGGTATAGATAGCTGTGTAAGAAATAGAATTTTCATATTTGATCTATTATTATTTCGGTCACTCTGTTTTATAAATCTTAAATCTGATCCACACATTCATTAAGTGTCTACTATGTGCCAGTGACACTGTGTTGTTGAAATGCCCTTTCTGCTTTAGTGTGTAAGGCTGATTCAATATCCCCATTCCCACTACCAGCTCTTGACCTAGATCCCAACAGACCTTGGTCTCCTTTCTTGTGAAGGTAAATAAATGGAAACTTATGGTCAGAAATAGTAAGTGCAGGTCTAGGGGAACAGATCAGGCAGCACAAGGAGATGAAAGATTTCAGAAACAAAACCAGTGACTAAGAGGGTAGTTTTCATGTAATGGAGAAGGGCAGGGCAGGGTACAAGCATTGCTATAGTAGTTACACTATGAAAGGAACTGAAGTGCTTTATAAGTACTATGTCACTTGAACTTCACAACAATTTTGGGAGAAAGATGCTATTATTATCTCCATTTTACAGATGAGGAAACTGAGGCAAACAGAATTTAAGTGATTTCCTCAGCACCACTTAGCTAGTTAGTGTCTGAGGCTGGGTTTCAACTCAGGTCTTCCTCACTCTAGGGTGAATTTTCCACACACTGGTGTACCTAGCTACAGGTGGGATAGTGAGAATAAGTAAAATTAATAACACTTTCCTCTCAATGGAAAAGTACTCCGATACTTCTGTGTAGTTTAGATGCGATCGTTTTTTCATAATCTGGAGAGATTATTACTTGAACATTGTTAGGTTTCTTTTCTGTTATCCTCTTCTTCCTCTTCCTCTTTCAACATTTGTACCAACTAATAGGTATCTTCAATCATAAATCATTAAGTTCTGTTTCATGCTGGCATCCCCAAAGGGCTCCATGTGGTCTTAGAATGTAACAAGTAGGCTACAAAGGCTTCACATAAGTAGGCTATAAAGGCAATTCTTATGTCTTCCTAGCATATGACAGAAAAAAATTATGCCAATGTTCTGCTCCAAACACCCTTGCTTACATGTCTTTACTCCTGACCACAAAGCACTTGGAACCATCAGTTCATTCGAGGCACATGGTTTCATTATATGGCCCCAAATAAGTCCTGTCCAGGTCAAATGCATTGTTCTTTCTCTCATCCCACTCCTACCCCCACACTGTGGCATCATACATCTGAACAATGTTGTATTTTTTAGTCATAAATAGCCTTGGATTTGGGGAAGAGAGAGTCTATGCACAGAGCCACTGAGATTGAAAGGATCAACTTCAGGTAAGGAAACTACACTGATGAGTGATTTTTATAGGAGGGCAGTCATCCCGACAGATTCCCTCATATTTGTTGTTACATCAGGATTCCAGGGCCAGAGTGACAGAGTTATCTTAGGTAAAATATGGTGATTCTATTCTCAGAGGACTGATTGCATTTCTATCATAAGCATTCAAAAGGATGAAATACAATTCTATGCAAAAAGATTTTAACTTTATTCCATTGACAGTAGGGAACTTTTGAGGGTTTTGAAGATTTATTCAGGTCTGTACTTAAGGAAGATAATTTGAGAAGCAGTAGGAAGGGTAGATTCATAGGGGAATGAGACTATAAGAGGCAGGAGAATTAGTAAGGAACTTAGGGAATTTTTAAGTTAGTCAATAATATACTGGGGTAGTGAGTGTTGTAGTTGAGAGGAGGGGAAGGAAGTTAGACAAATTGTGGAGGGAGATCTGATAGCATATGACAGTTGATTGATTATTTGAAAGTTTGAGGCAGAAAGAAAATTTAGATATAGGTTTTAAATATCAGATAATGAATTTTGGTGCAAATGACAGAAATGGGAAAGTCAAGAAGAGAGAGCAGGTTTTGAGGAAAAGTCAAAAGTTTCATTTTGGACATGTTGAGCATGAAATACCAGTGGATATACATTCAGGAATTATTCACGTTTATCACTTTAAAGTTTACAAAATACTATTTTCACAACAATCCTGTGAGCTATAGAAGGGAGATGGTCCTTGAAAACCAAGTACCTAATCATTGATAGGAAGTCAATAATTTGGTATTAAACTAACTCTACACATGGGGCCATGACAGATGATCCCAATAAGCTCATTAGCCCAGAGCCTGGTCCATAGGGAGGGCTTAATAAATGCTTTTTGACTGGCTAAATTAGAAATGGAGCAAGTTGTAGGACAGTTATTCTAATCTGAAGTAGGAGAAGGTTCTATCTCATCAAGAAGATAGATGTAGCTGGATAAGGGGAGGCTGGGATAAGCTACATGGGATTGGGAGAACTGAAGCATGGGCAGAAGCTTCCATAAGCATAGAGTGAAGACTTTTGCATCAAGGCTGGGGTGGAGTCTTAGGAAAGACGCTTTGATGCTGAACCTCCTTCCATTTTTCTATCTCCTACCCCCTCAAATTCTTAACTACAGGTCCTAATTTTAGTGAAGTAAGAGTCTAGGTCACCTAATATGAATGTGGGGAAAAGTCAAAATTAGAGTTATAAATGATATTTGAAGTGATCAGAGTGATTGAGAATGAAGAAACATGAGCTAGGAAAAATATCTTACTTGGTAACCTTTGAAAGAGATATTTAGTAGGGTGAATAGGATCCATGTAACCAAATGCTGAGAAGTGAATGGATCATGAGGAAGTAGAGGCATAAGTTATATTTTTCAAGCAATGTGGATTTGAATTGGAGGAGAGACATGTGATAGTAGATACTTAATATCTAGATACTTAAAAAAATCAAGGATATTGGAGAATGTTCATAAACACATAGAGAGGGAAAGATTGAAGATGGAAGGAATAAGTCCCTGAAGTTGGTACAAATATATAACAATAATTTCCATTTATATATTTAGATATTGCTGAGTAGATATGGATACTAGAGATGGACACTTAGTGGTCAAAACAATTCCAGTCTTTGACTCATGGCTGACAGGATGTAGAATGTGATTGATAAGCTAGCCATTCCCATCCTAAGGAACTAGGGGTGGGGAGTAGTTAAAGAAGCATGAGAGAGAGAGTACGTCAGCATGGAAAGCCAGCACACACAACTAGGGAATAGTTGCTATGACTAGTGACTTATTTACTTATGACTCAGAGAGAGGAAGTCATGAGGAGGCAATCCAAGATACTAGAAAAAATAATCAAGATAATGACAATGACAACTATAACAATAACAATGATGATGATGGTAAGTATAACAACAACAACACAGGGTGAAGGAGAAGTGGTGGGAGAGAGAGGGAAAAGGAGAGTGAGTAGAGGGAGAGAAGGAGTATAAGGGAATATTTGCTAGGAGAGAGACGGGTTTATAATTGCAGTGTTTTGCAGAAGAGAAAAATCTCTGGTTGGAGGATTGAGCTGTAGATAAATAATTATTGAATGAGTTAACAATTGTGTAGAGCAAAGAAAGAAACTTAGACTTTCATCTTTCTAGGCAAATGAATTAGTAGTTTTGGGTAGGGTAGGTTATAACTAGCTGGCTAGCATTAGGAGGTAGGGCTATTTTTTCCTGTTGCCCAATTTGAAAAGAAAAGCACTCTTCTTGTCAAGATTTGCTGAGAAAGTGGCTAGAAAGGAATAGCTCCACATACTAAAGGTGACTGGAGAGAAGTACAGGTGGTTCTTGCTTTACATAAATTCTTATTACACAAATTCAACTTTACATAATGAATTCTGAAAGAAATCTGCATCCCTTCCCCATTTTGGTTAACTTTACTGTATAGCACTGCTCTCTCTCTGTCTCTCTGTCTCTCTCTCTCTTTCTCTCTTTCTCTTCCTGTCTCTGAGCTTTGGTGCTCCCTAGTTTTCCCTCACACACTCCACCACAAATCCTAAACACGAAGAAAGAAACAAACAAAAGTCCTCCAAGTAAAAGCAGAGCAGAGGTAGAGGGACCACCGCCTCTGAAGCCTGATTGGGAGTGTGGCTTGAGATCTCAAATGGCAAAAGAAAAGAACTTTGTCCCACTCTGCCCCCCACCGTGTGTCCACCCCTGGCATATATCTTCCGTCAGTAATTGAGCACCACGTGTCTGGCCTCATCCCCCATATTTTACCCATCCTTTACTATTTGTGGCTGGTACCCATGGTTCTGCCCCCAAGGGGTGTTCCTCCTCTCAGGTCTGGCCCCCACGTGGTTGGTCCAAGGCCTCATGTTCCACCTCTTGCTTTTGATTCTCTGTCCGTTTCCCACATGTGCGCTTGAACAGTATGCTGGCCCCCTCTCACCAAAGTTGCATAAATCCTCCCTTCCTACCTCCCTGCCTCCATCCCTTCCCAACATAGTAAGTTCAAATTAAATCAAAATCACTTTACATAAAGATCTGCAGAAAGGTGAACTTATGTAAAGGTAAAACTGCAGTCCCACCTATACAAAGGTGGTGGCAAATAGGAATGGATGATTAGCCTTGCTCATCTGCCCAGTGCCACTCTTCAGCCTCTGCTCAATTTATATGGAACTTTAAGGTTTATAAACTATCGTATTTATAACTCTATGAGCTAAATAGTACAAGTATAATTTCCCACAATTCATACATGAGGAGCTGAGGCACAGAAAGGTACCAGGTGACTTGTCCAGCTATACAGCTAGTAAGTTTCACAACTCTCCTAATTTTAAGTCCAATACTCTTTCCCTTATACCATACTTGTTTTCCTTACTGTAATCCTTGATGAAGCAAAAGAGATCACCCTTGTGGAGGAAGTTTATTTCATCATTTAAAACAGGAGGATGGTTATTGGTATGCTAGAAGGATGGAGGAGTTCTCATTGGATGCCCCTGAACTCAGTGAAGTAAGAGACCAGATCATCTTTGGTGAATATGGAGAAGAGAGGCAGGTTTGGAGGCCAGGATTTGTGGAGGGAGAAGAAGAATCAGGTCTACTTCTTACTAGCTGAGAAACTATTTGAAAGTCACTTAATCTTTCTGAGCCTCAATATCCTCAGTATCAAAAATTGAGATATTAATATATCAACATCCTGCTTGCTTTGCATGGTTATAATGAGGATGATGTGAGATAATGGATATGATGTGATTTGTAATCATAAAGGGATACATACTTTTGACCCAAGAGTGTCTATATGTTTTTTCAGTAGTCTCAGGTAGAGAAGACAGAAATATAAAATGTATTGTGGCCATAACTTTCCATCTTCTTTCAGGACACCTATAAACAAGATGGAGAGCAGAAACCTCACCTCGGTGACTGAGTTCATCCTCCTTGGCCTCTCCAGCCGGCCTGAGCTCCAGGTGCACCTCTTCCTGCTCTTCTTCATTTTCTACCTTGTGATCTTGATGGGGAACCTGCTCATTGTGTTGTTGATATTGAGGGATTCACGCCTCCACACACCCATGTACTTCTTCCTCACTAATTTATCCAGTATAGAAGTCTGTTTCACATCCTGTGTGTTTCCACAGATGCTGGTACACCTCTTGGCAGAGAGAAAGTCCATCTCCTACTTCCGCTGTGTCATTCAGTTCTACACATTCTTGTCCTTTGGCATTGCAGAGTGCTATATCCTCTCAGTAATGGCCTATGACCGCTATGTTGCTATTCGAGACCCCTTAAGGTACTCAGTAACAATGAACTGGGGGATTTGTGGCATGCTGGCTGCTGCACCATGGTTGGGTGGCTTTATGTTTTCTGCAATAGATACAGTTACAACATTCCAGCTCTCATTCTGCCACAATAATGTTATCAATCATTTTGTTTGTGAAATGCCGGCTCTACTGCACCTCTCTTGTACTGATACAACACATGCAGAGTTGGTAATGCATGTGCTCTGCATCTTTACCCTTTTGTCCCCTATCACATTCATCATCCTTTCCTACACACACATCATCATTGCTGTTCTGAGAATTCGCTCTGCCCAGGGACGAAGAAAAGCCTTCTCTACTTGCTCTTCCCACCTTCTGGTTGTCACCCTATTTTTTGGGACTATAATGTCTCTTTACTTAAATTCTAAGTCTCTGTCCTCTTCAGAATTCAATAAGATTGTTTCTGTGTTTTATGTGGCTTTCACACCTGCCCTTAACCCTCTCATCTATAGCCTGAGGAATAAGGAGGTGAAAATGGCTCTAAGAAAATTTTGGGGGAAACCTGAAAGTTCTTGATTCCACAAGTGCTTCTCATCCCTGAGTCTATACGAGGAAAACTTGAGCCTAAAGAGTCTCCTTCTTCATATTCCACAGTTTTAAAAAAAATTATGTATGTAAATTTACAATTGCTTTTAAAAATAATTTTTAACATTTTCTAAGATTTGAATTCTATGTTCTATTCCTACCTTTCACCCTTCCCCATCTTTGAGAAGGCATGCAATTTGATATAAACTATACATGTGCAGTCATGCAAAACTTATTTCCACATGTTGTAAAAGAAAACAGAGACAAAAAAACCAATTAAAACAAAGTAAAAAAGTATGCTTTGATTTGCATTCATACTCCATCAATTTATTCTCTGGAGGTAGACAGCATTTTTCATCATAAGTCTTTCTGAATTGTCTTGGATTGTTGTACTGCCAAGAATAGCTGTCATTCACAGTTGGTCATTTCACAATATTGCTGTTATTGTGTACAGTGTTCTACTGGTTCTTCTCATTTCACTTTGCATCAGTTCTTGCAAGTCTTTTTAGGTTTCGCTGGTACCAACATGCACATCATTTCTTATAATACTGTAATATTCCATCACAATCATACACCACAACTTTTTCAGCCATTTCCCAATTGATAGGTATCCCATCCATTTCCAATTTTTTGCCATTACAAAAAAAGAGCTGCTACAAACAGTTTTGTACATATAAGTCCTTTTCCTTTTCCATTTTTTTCTCTCTTTGTGATACAGACTCAACACTGGTATTGCTGTGCCAAAGAGTATGCACAGTCTCATAGCCCTTTGGGCATAGTTCCAAATTGCTTTCCAGATTGGTTGGAACAATTCACAACTCCACCAGCAGAGTATTAACGTTTTTCCATGCGTACTTCATTTGTCTTTTTCTTTTCCTATCTTATTAGCCAATCTTATTGGTGTAAAGTGGTACCTCAGAATTGTTTCAATTTACATTTTCTTAATCAGTAGTGATTTAGAGGATTTTCCATATAATGAGATAACTGATTCTTTTCTTCTGAAAACTGCCTATTCATTTTCTTTGACCATTTATCAATTGGGGAATGACTTGTACTCTTATAGATTTGGCTCAACTCCTATATATTTTAGAAATGAGACCTTTAGCAAAGAAACTTGCTACAATTCACCCTTCTCCCACCCCCAGTTTTCTGCTTTCCTTCTAATCTTGCCCTATTCAATGTGTTTGTGTAAAAACCTTTTAATTCAATGTAATCAAAATTATTCCTTTTACTGACATAATGATCTCTGTCTTGTTTCATTATAAATTCCTCCCTTATCCACAGATCTGACCATAAGATACTCCATTCTCTAATAATTTGCTTATTTCACACTTTATGTCCAAATCAGGTACCCATTTTGACTTTATCTTGCTATATGGTGTGAGATGTTGGTCTGTATGTACTTTCTGCCAAACTTTCTTTCCAATTTTCCTCAAAATTTTTGTCAGGGAATTCTTGTCCCAAAAGCTTCAGTTTTTGGATTTATCATACACTAGATTGCTATGGTCATTTAGTACCATGTCTTTTAATACCATATGTCTTATCTATTCTACTGTTTCACCACTGTATTCCTTAGATAGTACTAGATTAATTTGTTGATTACTACTGGTAATAGAGTTTGAGATCTGGTACTTCCTTCCCACTTTTTTTTTTATTGGTTCTGTTGATATTCTTGACCTTTGTTTTCAAGTGAATTTTGTTATTATTTTTTCTAGCTCTATAAATAATTTTTGAGAGTTTGATTGGTATGATGCTGAATAAGCAGACTAAGGTAGAATGATCATTTTTGCTATATTGGCTCAGCTGACCCACGAGCAGTTGATATTTTCCCAATTGTTTAGATTTGATTTTATTTTGTGTAAAAAGTGTTTTGTAATGGTTCTTGTGTTTGTCTTGACTAGTAGACTCCCAAGTACTTCATGTTATTTGTAGTTATTTTAAATGGAATTTCTCTTTCTATCTTTTCCTGTAGAACTTCATTGGGAATATATAAAAATACTGATAATCTATGTGGGTTGATTTTATATCCTTAAACTTTGCTGAAGTGGAGAATTTCAAGCTGTTTTTGAATTGATTCTCTAGGATTCTTTCAGTATACCACAAAGAATGATAATTTTATTTTCTCACTTCATATTCAAATGCTCTTAATTTCATTTTCTTTGCTTATTTCTATAGCTAACATTTCTAGTATAATATTTAGTAAGAATGTTGGTAATGGGCATCCTTGTTTCACCCCTAATCTTATTGGGAAGGCTTCTAGCTTTTCCCTATAAACCTTACTGATGGTTTTAGATAGATAGTACTCTTCATTTTAAGGAAAGGTATATTTATTATTATTCCTTCCAGTGTTTTTAGTAGGAATAAGTATTACATTTTGGCAAAAACTTTTTCTACAGCTACTCAGATAATCATATAATTTCTGTTGGCTTTGCTATTAATATGGTCAGTTATGGTTATAGTTTTCCAACTATTAAAACAGCCCTGAATTCTTGGTATAAACCCCCCTGGTCATAATGTATGATCTTTGCGATATATTGCTATAATCTCCTTGCTAGCATTTTGTTTAAAAATTTTGCATCAATAGTAATTGTGGGAATTGGTCTTTAGTTTTCTTTCTTTGTTTTTTGCCCTTCCTATTTTAGATATAAGCCTGACATTTGTGTTGTAAAAGGAATTTGGTAGGACTTTTTTGTTTATTTTGCAAATAGTTCACAAGGTATTGGAATTCTTCAAATGTCTGATAGAATTCATTTGTGAATCCATCCGGTTCTGGGGATTTTTTCTTAAGGAGATCTGCTTCCTTTTTATGGATGAGTTCATCCGATTCACTTTCACAGTTATGATTACTGTGTATTTCCTTCCATCCCACTTCCCCCATTTATCCTTTTCATTCTCTCCTTTCACTGTCTCTCCTCAAATTCTGTTTTTTCTCTGACTTCCACATCCCAATCTGCTCTCCCCTTTATCATCCACCCTCTCTCATTCTCCTTCCCTCCTACTTCCTTGTAGGACAAGGCAGATGTAACAGAGTGTGGATATTATTCCCTCGTTGAGCCAGTTCTGTTGAGAATAGTTTTCAAGTGTTAGTCACCCCCATCTTTACATGAGTGTAAAATCTCCTTTTTTAAGTCCCTCTTCTATATGAAATAATTTACCCTATTCTATCTCTCCTTTCCCCCTTCTTCTAGTGTATTCCTTTTTTCTCATCCCTTCATTTTATTTTTTTAAATAATCTTGCCATCATAATCAATTCATACCCATTTCATTTTTTTATATATGCTCCTTCAAATTCTCCTAATAATGATAAAATTTTCAGGAGTCACAAGTATCATCTTCCCATGTAGGAATATAAACAGTTTAACCTTATTGAATTATGTATGCTTTATTTCCTATTTACCTTTATATGCTTCTCTTTAGTCTTATATTTTAAAGTCAAATTTCCTATTCAGCTCTGGTCTTTTCATCAGGAATGTTTTAAAGTCCTCTATTTCATTAAATATCCATTTCCCCCTTAATAATTATATTCATTTTTGCTGGGGAGCTGATTCTTAGTTGTAATCCTAGTTCCTTTGACCTCTGGAATATCACATTCAAAGTCTTCTGGTCATTTGTCTAGAAGATGCTAAATCTTATGTTATCCTAACTGTGGTTCCATGATTTTTGAATTGTTTCTTTTTGGGTGCTTGCAATATTTTTTCCTTGACCTGGGAGCTTTGAAATTTGGCTGTCATATTCCTGGAAGTTTTTATTTTGGGATTTCTTTCAGGAAGTGATCAGTGGATTATTTTAATTTCTATGTTATTCTCTAGTCCTAGAATATTGGGGTAGTTTTTCTTGATAAGTTCCTGAAAGATGATGCCTATCATTTTTTTTTAACATGGCTTTCAGCTAATTCAATAAGTATGAAATATTCTCTTCTGGAACTATTTCCAAGTCAGTTGTTTTTCCAAAGAAATATTTAACATTTTCTTATATTGTTTTCTTCTTTTGATTTTGTTTTATTGCTTATTGATGACTTATGCAATCATTAGCTTTAATTTGTCCAATTCTAGTTTTTAAGGAATTATTTTTTTCAGTGAATTTTTGTATCACCATTTCCATTTGGTCTGTTCCAATTTTAAGGAATTTTTTTTCTTTGGTTAATTTTTGTACATCTTTTCCACATGGCCAAGTCTACTTTTTTTTTTTTTTTGGCTAGGCAATAGGGTTAAGTGACTTGCCCAGAGTCACACAGCTAGTAAGTGTTATGTGTCTGAGGCTGGATTGGAACTCAGGTCCTCCTAAATCCAGGGCCAGTGCTCCATCCACTGCACCACCCAGCTTCCCCCTCCAAGTCTACTCTTTGAAGAGGTCTTCTCTTCATTTGATTTGTGCTTCCTTTTACCATTTTGTTTATTTTGTTTCTAAGGTGTTATTTTCTTCAATATTTCTTTTGTTTCCTTTACCAAAATGTTGATTGCTTTTTTTTAATGATTTTCTTGCATCATTTTCATTTCTTTTCCCAATTTTCTCCTACCTCTCTTATTTGACTTTTAAAATTCTTTTTGAACTCTTTCAGTAATTCTTTTTGGACCTGAGACCAATTCCCACTTTTTTGAGGCTTTTGATGTATTAGTTTTGATTTTGCTGCTTTCTCCCAAGTTTGTGTTTTGATCTTCCCTGTCACCATAGTAACTTTCCATAGCCAGGATAATTTTTGTTTGCTGATTTTCCAGTCTGTTTCTCAACCTTTAATTTTATGTTAAAGTTGGGCTCAACTACTAAAGTGGAAGGGACACTGTTCCAAACTTCAGATGTTTCAATGCACCCTGTGCTAGCAGAGCATTCTTTGTAATCTTCCTCTGACTAGTTGTCTGGTGTACTTACTGTCTGTGGGCTGAGAGCTCTGTGAGTTAATGTAGCCAATTCAGTTGTCCCCCAAGGCTTGCACTAGCTTGGTGGGGTGGGGGCTGATGCTGGCTTGCCTGGGGTGTTAGGGAGCTTGTGGTTTCACTGCTGTCATGCTGGGCTGCAGCCTGCTGCTGACTTCCCAGGCCACCTGCGTTGCACTCTTCTCATTCTCACCTCAGTGAGAATTCTTGTCAACCTTCTAAGTTGTCTAGCCTGGAAAACTGTTCTAACTTATACTTTTGTTGATTCTGCTACTCCATAATTCATTTTAAGTTGCTATTATATAGTTGTTTGGTGGGGCATTTAGGAGAACTGAGGTGAATTCCCACCTTACTAGTCCATCTTGCCTCTACCCCCACAGTAAATACTGATAAATACAATGTACAAACAAATGCTTTTTTATTGGGGGTCCTCAGTAATTGTTCAAAAGTGTAATGTTCTCCTAAGACCAAAAAGTTTGAAAACTAATCATCTAGAAGAATGTTCCTATTTTTTCTGAAGGGGAACAAGTTGGACTCAGATCTCTGAATTGAGATTTGCATGGCAGAGAAATTGCAAAAATGGGAAAGGTAAACACATTCTAAAAATCAATATAAAATTTCAGGAAATGTAAAATTTTGGTAAAATTGAACTTACCCAGGAATTGACTTTTAGAAGTTCTTTCTATGTGCCAACCTCTCAGAAAAAGAGTGGAGTTCAGAAAATGCATGAGAGCCCTAACAAAAGTTGATGCTCCTATCAAGCTTTCTACCATTCAGAATGAAAAAGATGGTCAAAAGAAATTAACAGAAAATTAAAATGCAAGATTAGTGAAGAAAGGGTAGGACAATAGCAACTAACTTGTTTTGAAGAATTCAGGTCATTTGACCGAAACATAGTGCTTCTGAGGATCAGAACTAGGAAGAAGTGTTTTCTGTCTTTGAAAAACTATGGGGAATGGGAGACTATAAGACTTGAAAGATATGTGATGCTCTGATTTTCAAAATTTAGAATGGATTCTTTAAAACATACTATGCTAGACTTTGTTATAATAGGAGTGATGATTGTCAGAATTCTGAGAAGAAAATAGTAATCATCAGGAGCCAACATGTATTAATCAAGACTAAGTTATGCCAGACCCATTTTATTTCCTCTTTTGCAAGGATTATTAGAATAGAATAAAGAAAACCTTGCGACATAGTATGCCTTCATATTTCCAATCTTCCTACACCTTATTCCCTTCCACATATACTTTTATCCAGTGGCATTGGCCTCCTTATTGTTCTACAAACAAGACACTCTTTATTGGCTCTGAGCATTTTCCTGGTTCTCCCCTTTGCCTGGAATGATCTCTCCCTGAACTCTGCCTATTGACTTCCCTTCCTTCCTTTAAATTCAATCTAAAATCCCATCTTTTGTAGGAAGTCTTTCCCAACCCCTCTTAATTCTAATGCCTTCTCTCTGTTAATTATTTCTTATTTTAAAAAATCATGTTATTTTTAATTTATGGAATAAAACAAGCATTTCTATAACATAGTATAATAGCAAAGATGATTGCAAATGAAATTGTAAATCTACTATGTACAATTCACTATTCCTTTTAAATATACAACAAATTTATCATGTAAATATTTTTTCTCCCCCACTCTTAAGATCGCTAACATCAGAAACAAATATGTGTGTGTAAGTAAAATTATACATACTTCTATTTATCAGTTCTTTCTCTAGATTCAGATAGTGTTAGATTCAGAAGTTAGTTGTAATCAGCTGACTTCTGCTAACCCAGCTTACCTATGCAAGTCCCTGTTGGATGAATGAGCCCAGAAAAGATGCTTTCCTACCAAAATATAAAATTCCTGAAGTAACAGAACTCCAAATAAAGGTAACAAAAGGAAACTGACCTAGTTTGAAAGGAACTACAAAAAATTCTAGGTGGAGTTATAAGACAATTCTATCAAATTTAAATAATTTATATGTACACATAAATTATTTTTTTCAATTACAAAGGAAAACACTAATAAAATCCTTCAATGAGATAAATATAGGCCCTATAAGTAAACTAGAGGAGGACAAACAAAGTAAGAGAACTAGAAGCCAATATCATTAGTGAATCTGAATTCAATTTTAAAGAAAAATCCTGTCAGAAAGACAATAGTAATTTGTCCAAAAAGCTGTCCACTGTGTTCAAATTAGATTCATATTGGGGCAGCTGGATGGTGCAGTGGATAGAGCACTGGTCCTGAAGTCAGGAGGACCTGAGTTCAAATCTGGCCTCAGACCAAACACTTGACACTTACTAGCTGTGTGACCCTGGGCAAGTCACTTAACTCCAACTGCCTAAGCAAAAAACAGACAAACAAATAACAAAAAAACCAAACTGGTTTCATATCAAAGATGCAAGGAAGCTTCCATAAGGAAAACATTTAATATAATCATATTGAAATCTGAAACAGCCAAAATCACATGATTATATCAGCAGATGTAGAAAAAGCCTTTGATAAAGTACATTTGTTTATGCAAAAATCATCCCAAGGATATGCATAGAAAGAATGTTCATTTGATATGATAACAATCTAAATCCAAAAGCTAACATTATGTTTAATGGGGAAGTATTGGAAGGTTTCCCAAAAAAGAAAGGAATAAAGCAAGCATGCCTTTTTCACCTTCTGTTATTTCACAGAGGTTTAGGAATGCTAGAACTAGCAATAATAGAAGGTAAAGAAATATAAACAAAGGAGAGATAAAACTATCATTCTGCTCAAAATATTATGTTTTACTTTAAAAAATCTGACAAGATTGGCACAGAAACCAATTAAAACAATAGCTACAATAGAATTGCAGAATGAAAAATAGAATCACAAATCAACAGTATATCTGTACAGTAACAACAAAATTCAGGATCAAAAAATAGATTGGAAAGGTTTAGGGTATGTTGGTTTTTTTGTTTGTTTTGTCTTAAGATTTAGGGAAATCTATGCATATATAGGTATGGAATAATAAAGAGGGGGAAGACTAAGGATGCGTGCTAGTTGAGGAGATAATTGACAGAGTAATGCAGGAAGAGATAATAATAATAACCCTGTGACCTACATAAAGGGAATGAGCCTTGAAAGCCAAGTACCTAATCACTGTTAAGAGGTCAATAATTTGGTCTTAAACTAATTTTAAAAATGGGCCATGAAAGATGATCATTTTACAAGTTTCGAATAAGTTCTTTATCACAGTGCATAGCACATTGTGAAGGTATGATAAATGCTTATTGACAGACAATTAGAAGGGGAGCAAGTTATAAAACAATCATTCTAGTCAAAAGTAGAAGATTCCATCTCATCAAGAAGATATACATAGCTGGAAAAGGACAATCTGGGAGAAGCCACATTGAAGTGGATTGGGAGAACAGAAGCATGGGCAGAAAGAACTTGCACAAGCATAGCATAAAGACTTTTGTATCCAGCCTGCGGTGAGAAATGTTAGGAAAGAAGTTTTGATTGTGAACTTCCTCCCTTTCTCTATCCTCCCACTCACCCCAATCCCCAACTACAGACCCTAATTTCGGTGAAGAACCTAAGTCATCTACTATTAAGGTGGTGAACAAATTTGAACTTAAGAGCCAGTACTTGAGAGAGACAAAAGGTCAGATCTGCCACTTTATTAGCTGTCTTGCTGTCTGTAAAACACTAAAATTTTCTTAGCCTCAGTTTCCTCCTCTATAAAATTAAGATAACATTTTTCCTGACTACTTCTTGTGTGGTTAAAGTGAGGACCATAATATACGATGAATATGAAGTCCTACACAAATAGGATCTACTGGTCTTTCTACATTCTCTCTGTAGATCCATAATCAAGATGGAAAGCAGCAATCTCATCTCAGTAATTGAGTTCATCCTTCTTGTCCTCTCCAGCAGACCTGAGCTCCAGGTGTACATCTTCCTACTCTTCCTCATTGTCTACCTGATGATCTTGCTGGGGAGCCTGCTCATTGTTTTGTTGATATTAATGGACACATATCTCCACACCTCCATATAGTTCTTCCTCACCAAACTGTCCATTCTAGAAGTCTGTTATACATCTTGTGTGATTCCACAAATACTGGGGTTCTTCTTGGCTTAAAGGAAGTCTATTTCTTTCTCCCATTGTGCCACACAGTTTTACACATTCCTGTTCTTTTAATTTTTAAAAAAATTTTTTAGAAATTGGTGTTAAGTGACTTGCCCAGGGTCACACAGCTAGTAAGTGTCAAGTGTTTCATCTGAGGCCAGATTTGAACTTAGGTCCTCCTGACTTCAGGGTTGTGCTTTATCCACTGCACCACCTAGCTACACCTCCCCCCTTTTCTTGCATTGCAGAGTGCTATGTCCCCACAGTGGTGGCTTATGATTGCCATGTAGCCATCTGGAATCCCTTAAGCTATTCAGTCATAATGACCAAGGAGGTCTGTGGAGAGTTGAGTGGCTTATAGCACCCACAGTGGCCACAGTGGCCACATTCCAACTTTCATTCCGCTGGGAAAAATGAAAATGTTTTACTTAATGACATCACAGTTCTCTTCTACCTCTTAATGTTTGATCTTATGATCCCCTATTTCTTCTACAAACTACTCCCAGGCAAGATGGGGAGAGAATTTATGTTGCTGATACTCTGGTACATAATTGTGTTGTCAGATATTATACTATGCTTGATCAAAAGCCTGCCTTGACCAGCTTCCTCACATTGTGCCACACAATTTTACACATTCCTGTTTTTTGGCATTGCAAAGTGCTATATTCCCACAGTGTTGGCGTATGATTGCTCTGTAGCCACCCGGGATACCTTAAGGAACTCAGTCATAATTAACTAGGGGTTTTATGAAGGGTTGGCTGTTGGTTACTGGGTAGGTAGCTTGATAGTATTCACAGTGAACACAGTGACCATGACTCAGCTTTCATTCTGCCAGGACAATGTTATCAATCATTTCTTCTATGAAATGCCTCCCCTGCTACACCTCTCCTGTACTGATGCATCCCATGTAGAGATGGTCATGAGTGTCTTCTGTATATTTACCCTATTGTGTTCTGTCACATTCATTACCTTCTCACATGCCCACATTATTAATGTCCTACACATTCACTCTGCCCAGGGACACAGAAAAGCCTTTTCCACTTGTCTTTCCCACCTGGTTGTCATGATACTTATTATATGGTGTTATAATCTAGCTCCATATTTGACCTCGATCAAAGTATGATAAAATAATTTCTGTATTTTATGCGGCCTTCACACCTATCTTTAACATCTTCATCTATAGCCTGAGGAATGAGGAGGTAAAAATAGCCCTAAGAAAACTCCTGGGGAAAACCAGAGACACATGATACTTCTTTTACGTTTTCCCTTCCATGGCACATCCTAAGAGCCTCTGACCTAGATCATTCCTCTTTTTCCCATATGGAAAATCTTGGAAGTGGAAGTGACATTCTTCAAATTCATAATTAATTTTTAATTAAAAATGAGTTTTATGATTCAAAACCAGAGTAATTACCATTTGCAGCAAGTTTCTATTGAACATCTAGTCCTTGATCTCAAGAAACTTGAGTTCTAGACATGTACACAGGAAAAGATGAATGATACAGAAGTATGTGCTAAAGATGAAATGAGTTGTTTCAACTCTAAGTGCCAGAGATTAGTGGAGAGGACACTGTGGTATCTAGAAATAAGGGCAGTCTTACTTGACTTGGGCTTTGAAGGATGGATGCAGTTGAATAAACAGATAGAAGTGAGGAAGGCAGTCCAGGCAGGAGCAACAAGAAAGAAAAAGGTACAAAGATGGGAGTATGGTTGGTATATGTTAGATATAAAGAGATTAACTTATGTGGAATAGGGATAAAGTCAGAACAGTCATGGAATAACCAGTACTGGAGGTCTTATGACACAAAGAGTGAAGAGAAGTGATATACAGGTGAATAGATAAGGAATAATATAAATAGATGTTCAAATTCCTTGGGGGAAAGAAGGTGTGCTGTGAAGTCAAGGTGGTTGGCCAGACTTGATATCTGGCATTAAAGATCTAAGTCTGATTGGGAGGAAGGGGGTCAGGGATGAATTGAGAGACCTCTGAGGAGACGTGTCCTGCATCTCCAACATATTGACTTATTTAGCTTGCCTGTTCCAAGTTAAGAAATTTGTTTAGAGTCGGAGGAAGGTGAGTAAGGGGAAACAACCATAGACAGAAAAAAAGAACATCAACAAAACATTTTAAACTCAACAGAAGAAAACAAAATGAATGAAGCTTTTGAGGGGACAGTAATAAATCTGGCAATTTTATTGCTTTGATGAATGTAATGTGAATTTAAAAAACTTACATAACAGAGGATCATGGGTTTATACATAATTATCTTTTTGTCCTTTACAAGTTTGACCTTTTTTGTCCAGGGATGATTGTTAAGTTCATAAAAAAGGAAAAAAAAAGGAAAAGAAAACCAAAGTGCCTTGCCTACTTTAAATGATTGTACTGAGAATCAAAAGAGAGATAGATAATGTAAAGCACTTTGTAACCTCAGTAGATTCATAAACAAGATGGAGAGCAGGAAGCTCACATCAGTGACTGAGTTTATCATCCTTGGCCTCTCCAGCCGGCCTGAGCTCCAGGTTACCTCTTTTTCTTCTTCCTTATGATCTAACTCATGATCTTGCTGGGAAACCTGCTCATTTGTGTTGTTGATAGTAGTGAACACATTCCTCCATATGCCCATATACTTCTTCCTTACCAATCTGTCCATAATTGAAGTCTGTTATACAACCTGCATGTTCCCATAGATGCTTGGGCATTTCTTTGTTCTTCTCACTTTCTGGTTGTCATCCTATTCTTTGTGACTGTAATATATCTTTACATGAGGCCCAAGTCCCTGTACTCCCCAGAGAAGGACAAGATGATCATTTGTGTTTTATGTTGCCTTCACAACTCCCTTGAATCCCCTCATCTACAGCCTGAAGAATAAGGAGGGGAAAATAACACTAAGAAAACTAGGAAATCTAGAGGCACATAAAAACATGTCACACACCAAAGAACATCTGGCAAAAAAGTTTCTGCTGTGTGTATAATGTCACCCCAAGCCTCCCACCTCCACTTTGTGCCTCTTTCCCAGGAACTGAAGACCAAGTCAACATTATTTTTACTACTTGTGAAGGATGTGCCAATCTGCTGCCCTGTGATTTTACTTAATCTCTGTGATTGACTTACATGTGTGTAGACTGAAATGCCCTTACTTGTTCACCATTCCCAACTTCCTCACATTCATCTGAATCATGCTCATCCTTTTGGTCCTATCTCTAGGACACTGTGCCTAGTTCACAGTAGGAACTTAATAAACACAGTACCTGTTGAATTGAATTGAGAGTCTCAGAGATTTCTCTTTCTTAGGATAACTCTAACTGCTTCACAAAACTGAGCCTGGCAAAAGTGATTTGGTTGAACCTTTATAAGTAGCACATATAGACTTCAAACACAAGTCTTCAGACTCCAAAGCCAAATATTCTTTTACCTGAACCATGCTTCTGTTTTAAAGAAAAAAAATATAATTCTTATATATTGTTTGATCTGGAAAGGAGACTCTTTCTAAGGGTATTCCTCAGGATTTTGTCCTGGGTCTTCTTCTCTTCTCTTTAATCAGTTCTCCTGGATTTAAGTATCAGCTTCACTCAGATGACTCCCAGATTTATATATCCAGTCATGATCCCTTTTCTGAATTTCAGTCTCACATTACCAGTGGCTTACTGTTTCAAACTGGTTGACTCATACACATCTCAACCTCACCATATCCAAAACAGAATTCCTTATCCTTTTTCCTAATCCCACCCCTCATCTTAACTTCCTATTTTCTGTTGATGATGCCAACACTCTTCCAGTCAATAAAGTTTTCAACTTACGAATCATCCTCAATGTGTCAATCTTTCTCACACTTCACTTCCCATCATTTGCCAAACCTTCTCAATTCTACATTTATAATGTATCTCACATTTCTTTCTTTCTCTCTCCTCACAGAAACATCCCCCAAGTTCATGCTCTCATTACCTTTCATCTAGACTGCAGTAACAATTTCATAATTTGTCTCCTTGCATTCAGTCTCTGTCCTCATCAATCTCTTCTCCACCGCAAAAACTATGTTCCTAAAGCACATATTTGACCACATCAATCTCCTGCCCAAGAAGAAGCCACACTCCTTCTTGCCTCTCAGATAAGGTAATTTTTTTCTTTTTTAAATTTTTTTAATTTTTAGGCAATTGCGGTTCAGTGACTTGCCCAGGGTCACACAGCTAGTAAGTGTTACGTGTCTGAGGCCAGATTTGAACTCAGGTCCTCCTGACTTCAGGGCCAGTGCTCTATCTACTGCACCACCAGCTGCCCCTCTTTTTTAAAACCTTTTCCAATCTAGTTCCAACCTACCTTTACAACTATGTTAAATAGTACTCATCTTCATCCTCCCAATGTTTTAGCCAAATTGACCTACTTGTTGTTCCCCATATGTGACATTCAATCTTCCATCTCCCTGTAATGAACTCCCTGCTCACATCTATCTCATACAATTACTAACATCCTTTTATACTTAGCCTATATTGATACCCCCCAGTTACTGGTGTCCTACTCACTAGAAATGACTTTGCATCAATTAATCAGGTGATTAAAAAGCATTTAAGTGGTTCCTATGTACCAGGAACTTATGTGAATAATCATGGGCCTGGGATTGCCCCAGACATTTCCCTCCATAGCCAAGAGAACAATGTGTGTTTGGCTATAGTCTACTACCAACAGGCATAACGGGGGCTGACCTAATTGTGATCCAAGTAACAGCAGTCTACTATTGCATTGATGACATCATCCTGTTTGGGCTGACTGAGGAAACTCCATCTTAGGCTTTGCAGAACTTGCTAATTGCTCTCATTGATGATGGCTGGGCCACTAAACCTGATAAGACGTCCTGGGGCCTGTTCAACAGGTCCAACACTTAAAGGGGGGAGTTTTGGGGATCCCAACCAAGGTGGGAGAAAAGCTACCTACAATAAACTTCCCACAACTAAAAAGCAGGCCATCTGTCTTTTTTGGCTTCCTCCTCTCCACCCCCTGCCCTACACACTGGGTATAATTTGGCAGTCCCTCTACATGGGAGCTGATGGCAAAGTATGCAGTTTTAGTGGGACCCCAAACAATAAGATGACTTAGAAGCCCCCCAAAGTACAATTGGGATGCCCTGTCCCTGGAATATCTGCTCTAGACACTCCAGGATTAAAAATTACTGGCACTACTAATGATGTCACCTGGAGCCTTTCTCAGAAAGACCAAACTGGACACTGTAGGCAAATGAGATTTTGCACATGTACCTTTGGTGGAGTCATGACCAGTTACATTCCTTTTAAGCAATAGCCCCTAGTCTATTACCTGGCCCTGATAGAGGTAAAGCACCTGGCCAGCAGCATTCCAATCATTCTCCATCTGGAGACACTCATTTTATAGCGAGTGTTGTCCAGCAAGTCCCACAAAGTCGGCCACACTTGGGAAACCTCCATCATCAAATGGAAATGGTATCCAGTCCCATGCTAAGCCTGGTACAAGAGGGATAACTTAGCTACATGAAACTATTGCTACTTGGCCCACCTCCAAGTCCTCCACTGCACCTGAGGACCCACTTTCAGAATCCCTTGTAAGGTGAGGACTTTATCTCACAGATATCCTTGAAGGAGCAGAAATATGATTTACCTATGGTATCTTTTGAATAAAAAATAGCACCCTCCAATGGAGCTCCCCAAATATACATCTATCTAATGGCCAGGGAAAGATGGCCCATGGTAAGTGATGGGTCATTTATGCTTTTGGAAGATGAATTACATTAATGATTACATCCCCAGTGAGATCTAAAATTTATCCTGATTGTTGTGGTGCCATCTAGTGGCTACAAAGTCACTATTCTTGATAAATACACCTGACTCTATCACTTACCTCCAGATCCTCTGCCTTGCCCACATTTTTAATGTTCACTTCAGCAATCACCCCAAGTTTGTCATAGGAGCAATCTATCCATTAGACTTCCCACACTTCCTATTACCTTCAAGCTAGAGGCATAATGGAAAGATGAAATGGTCTACAGAACTCTATTACTTCATGACCAGGTTCTCTCTTGTTAGCTAGTTGAACCACTTGTTCCATTCACTTTATTTTTTGTGTTTCTTTGTACCTTGAAAATGGCAGCCACCTTTGGTGAGATTTTTGTGGTTCCTACTATCAGGTAGAGATCATTCCCTGTACTAGGAGCCCATGCTGAGAAAGACTGTAAAACTGTATCTGAGCCAGAATCATTTTGGGCATTCCTGGATAGATCATTATTTTTCTATTTGGACAGAGGACTGAGAGTGGCTGAATACTTTTTGCCAGTTTACCCTACATCAACCTAACATAATGCCCTCCTTCACATGACTATTCTTGATGGTCACCTTAGACAATTGCGCCTCCATCTTGTTGTCTCTCTCTCCTTTGAGTCAGATTCATCTTCCCCAACATTAACAGTGCTCAACCAGGGGCCCCCATAGGATAATGTGATATGTGGCCCAGACAAGATTCACCACAAAAATAGAGACGGAACTATATTTATGCTGAAAATATTATGTTTTAGTTTTTAAAAAAATACTACAAGATTAGCACAGAAACCAATTGAAGCAACAGCTTCAGCAGGATTCCAAATTCTGGAAAATAGAACCACAAATCAACAGTATTTCTGTATATAACTACAAAATTAAGGAATAAATAATAGAATGAAATATTTATTAAATGTCTAATGTATGGCAGGGACTATGCTAAGTGCCTTGCAAATATCTCAATTGATTCTCAAAATAACCCTGCGAGGTAGGTACAATTATTATCACCATTTTATAGTTAAGAAAACAGAGGCAGGAAGACAGTAAATGACTTGCCCAGGGTCGTAGAGCTAGTGTCTGATACTGGATTTGAACTCATCTTTCTGATTCTAGGCTTAGTGTTTTATTCAGTATGCCACCTAACTACTTCTGAATAATAGCAAAACAGAGAAAGACCATGAGAACTTCAGATTGTCAGGAGGATTTTGCATTTCTCATCTTGATGTTGGCATCCTGGCACCATCACCCAGGTCAGCAGCAGCTGGTAGCAGTGTCTGCATTAGAAGCTGAGAAAAGACTAGATACAATTTGAGATTCCTAGCTGGACAGGGCATCCAGGAAAGAAACTATATCATAACTAGGGGAACTTTTTGAGAGTCTCATTAATGGGAAGAATAACTTCCAACAAGCAGAAGTTTTGGCCATTATTCTTTCTAAGCTTGAGCCAAGATTTCTCTGAGTTCTATATGTACTAGTGGGAAAGTGTGTTCTAGGCTTTTGTGGGAAGTGTTATGAAACAACTCTTCTTACTATACTACCTTAGTAAATATCTCTTCCTAAAGCTTAATTAAGTCTGGCTGATTAATTTACATCAACAATTAATGAGGAAGGGAACACTGTGGAATAATGACTGATAACATTAAAAAGACACACACAACACTTCCCAGGTACAATTAGGATTCTGATGGGAAAATGAAGTTTTGCTCTGGAGGGCTCTCAACTGGTCAGTTCAAGGAGAGTAGATTTCATAGGGCTACACATAGGAGAGAACGGAAAAATCTCCAAAAACAATCACAGAGAGGTATTATAGTTTGAAAAGTTACATGTTACTTTAAAAAAAAACACAAGTCAAAATATATTTGCAGTTTCAAGTACAATCATCTTTTTATTATTCTACTATGTTGTGGAAATGCTTGTTTTATTTCATTAATTAGAAATAAAATAAATTAAAAAAGAAAAGTTACATTTTGAATTCTTTATTATTTAAAAGAAAGCAAGACTATAATAAAAATGACAATTCTACCCAAATTAATATACTTATTCAGTGCCATACCCATCAACCTACCAAAATCAATTTATTTATGGGGTTAAAAAAATAAGAAAATTTATCTGGAAGCATAAAAGGTCCTTAATATCAAGGGAATTAATGAAAAGAAATGCAAGGGAAGGTGGCCTAGGTGTACCAGATCTTAAATTCTATTATAAAGCAGCAATAATCAAAATTACTTGGTACTGGCTAAGAAATAGAATGGTGGATCAGTGGAATAGGTTAGGTACACAAGACACAGTAGTCAATGACCATAATAATCTACTGACTGGAAAACCTAAAGGCTGGGATAAGAACTCACTATTTAACAAAAATTGCTGGGAAAGCTGGAAAACAAAAACTGGGTATAGACCAGCTTCGTACACTGTATATCAAGATAAAGTCAAAATGGGTACCTAGTCTAGATATAAAGGCTGATACTATAAGTAAAGTAGGAGAGCCAGGAATAGTTTACCTGTCAGATTTATGGAGAAGGGAAGAATTTATGATGAAACAAGAGATAGAGAACGTTATGTAATACAAAATGGATAATTTTGTTTACATTAAATTGAAAGTTTTTGCACAAATAAAGCCAATGCAACCAAGTTTAGAAGGGAAAAAGAAAGCTGGGAAACAATTTCATAGCCAGTGTCTTTGATAAAGGCTTCATTTCTCAAATATTTGGAGAACTGAGTGAAATTTGTAAGAATAGGGGGCAGCTAGGTGGTGCAGTGGATAGAACACTGTCCCTGGAATCAGGAGGACCTGCATTCAAATCTGGCCTGACCACTTGCTTAGCTAGCTGTATGACTCTGGGCAAGTCACTTAACCCCCACTTCTTCCAAAATAATAAAAAAAAAAGTATAAGAATACAAGTCATTTCCCAATTGACAAATGGTCAAAGTATATAAACAGACAGTTTTCAGATGAAGAAATGAAAGCTATCTATAGTCCTATGAAAAAATGCTCTAAGTCATTATTGATTAGAGAAATGCAAATCAAAACAACTCTGTGGTACCACACCCCACCTATCAGATTAGCTAACATGACAAAACAGGAAAATGATAAATGTTAGAGAAGATGTAAGAAAATTGGAACAGTAATCCATTGTTGGTAGAGTTGTGAACTGATCCAACTACTCTGGAGAGCAATTTGGAACTATTCCTGAAGGGCTATAAAAATCACTTCTAGCTCTATATCCCAAAGATATCGTAAAAATAAGAAAAGGATCCACATGCACAAAAATATTTCTAGCAGCTGTTTTTGTGGTGGCCAAGAATTGGAAATTGAGGGAATGCCTATCAATTGGGGAATGGCTGAATGAGTTGTGGTATATGAATGTAATGGAATACTACTATGCTACAAGAAATGATGAGCAGGTAGACTTCAGAAAAAACCTGGAAAGACTTATATGAATTGATGCTGAGTGAAGTGAGCAGAACCAGGAAAACATTGCACAGTGTAACAGCTACATTATGTGATGACTAACTTTGATAGACTTATCTCTTTTTAACAATGTGAGGATCTAAGACAACTCCAAAAGGCTCATGATGGAAAATGCTGTCCACATCCAGAAAAAGAACTTTGGAGTCTGAATACAGATGGAAGAATACTATTTGCTCTCTCTTTTTATTGTTTTATTTTGTTTCTTCTTTTTTGTGGTTCTTCCCATTGGTTGTAATTCTTTTTTACAGCATGACTAATGTGAAAATATATTTAATATGAAGGTATGTGTAGAGCTTATATCAGACTGCAAGCCATCTTGAGGAGGGTAGAGGGGAGGGAGAAAATTTAAAACTCAAAATCTTATTGAAGTGAATGTTGAAAACTAAAAATAAATAAATTAATTATAAAAAAGAATGGGGAAAAACAACAAAAAATAAAAGAAAGCAAGTATATACAATAAACATCTGCATTTTCATGTGCAATCCTTTTCTATTATGATATGTATATAGATATGCTTAATTTATTTCATGTTTGTTAAATTCAGAATTTCAAAAAATATTTTTAAAGGAAAAGCCAAGCATTCAGTGCCACTCTTTTTGAAATTTTATTACTCTTTTATATTGTGAACTTTGACAAACATTAATAAGCATGGATAGTTCAATATCCAAAGATAGAAAAAAGAAAATTTCATCTGAAACTATTATTTTGATTAAGTATAATTTTTTTCCTTTTATTCTATGTTAATTTCAACACTTTAGAAACAAGCTGGGCCCTGAAATACAGTTGGAGTTTAAAAAGATGGAGAAGATTGGGAAGACATCTACTAACAGGGGGAACAGTAGTCTAAGAACAACTTCAAAGGAGGAAATAAGATTGGC